>NW_020455644.1:3482767-3563736 GCF_003342845.1 Nothoprocta perdicaria
GGACATGGCCGCGGACAAGGCCGCGGGTGAGTGCGCGCCCGCACGCACGCGCCGGGAAGGCCCGCCGCGCCGCGGCCCGCGCCGGGCGGAAGGAGACGCGGCCTGCGCGGCGCCGTCTCCTTCCGCCCGGGAAGTAGCGCCGCGAACGGTGGTGGCCCGCGGCGGGGAACGGGCAGGGGAGCCGAGCCGCTCTGCGCCGTTAGACGGCGGGATTTGCAGGAAAACGGCCGGGGCAGCCCCCAGTGAGCGCTGCCCGTTGGGCGCCGGAGGCCGCGCGGGCCCCGCAGCGCGGGCGGGAGGCGCGGGCCGTGCGGGGGAGCCGCAGGGGCCCCGAGCCCTGCCCTGGGGCCGGGCCCTGGCTCGAGCCCGCGCTGCCCGCCAGCACCCGCAGGGTGCAGCCTGCGCCCCCCGGGACATCCGCGGCAAAGGCAGCGCGTCTCTCGGAGACGTGCTCGCGGCTGGCCTGTCGCTCCCGTAACGAGCCTTGGAAGCCGCGCGCGAGGAGGCTCTGTACGACCCAGACCCTGCGGGAGACGGTGAGCGCGGGGACTTGGTTGCTGTACTAAGTTAGAGGAAAGTACCTGTCCCAATGAAGCAGACATGTTAGCCGTGCCGAGGCAGTCTGCGTATCCACGTGTTCGTGGCAGAATAAACTATAACTTCTGAGTGAAGAGTGTTTCCGAGTTATTGTACAGGGTTTAGTCTAGTACATAGAGCCCAGTGGCACAGTGCTCCGTAGAGAAGCGTGCTTTCTGTGCTACAATCTGTTATTTCTTCAGAAGGGTTGAATGAGTTTCATACACTTCAAAATTTTGTTGGTGTGAGACTCCTGTGATCAGCTCCTCTCTTTCCCAGGAAGAGATTGTCCCACTGCACCTACAGTTTGGAAAAATAATTCCAGAGATGATCTGGCACTCAACAACACAGTTTATACAAGGTGTAATTTAAAGGGCCTGGAAACGAGAGGGCTCAGGAAGAGCAATCTTTGGAGGCAGTGGGCAGGAGAGGGGCGATGGCAGCAGTCGCTGCCCCAGTGTCTGGCATGTGGGGATGCGGCTCCTCGTTGCAGCAGGCCGGAGAGGTGGGCACTGTCAGGCTCATGCTTGCCCTCGCAGAGTAGAGCCACATGCCCCAGAGAGGTTCTCCTGCCCACCTGATGCATCCTCTGCAGGAGGAGCACCCCCTGATGCAGAGAAGTGCCTGCTGACGCGGCGTTTCTGCTGCTCAGCCCCGCGTGGTGCGGCTTGCTAACCAAGAATATCATGTCCTGACTTCTTTTCTTTTACGTCAAACCCAATGCAGCAGCTCTGTCCAGAGCAAAATGTGAGCGGGTGATTTTTTTCATCTTTTCCCTCCCTCTGAATGTACTTTTTGCTCCTCACCACCTGCTCCTCAGCCTGAGGTGTTTTGTACCCTAGAGAGGTAGAAAACATGAAAAGTTTAAAACAAAGTGAACAACTCCATGTGTAGATACAATTTGTGCAGGTAAACTGAGTTGTGTCATTTGTAAATCACAGAATCGGCACCATTTCAAACGGTTTAACCAAAAATGGTGGGTGTAAACAGGAGCCTGTCAGTCGTGACTGGCCTGCCTTGCACTTGGTGGCCCACGTGCTCCCACGGGACTGCCAGAGGACCCCGGCTCCCAGTAGCTTGCTCTGTGCTTGCCAGTGAACCACGTACCCAGCGCGTTCTCTCTCAAGAAACACTGAAATAATGGTTTTATTTGCAGTCAAGCAGCTGAGCATACTTTCTCCCCGCAGCTGGTACGTGGTGTGGAAGGGTCATTTTGGCATCCTGGGCCAGCCTTGCTTCAGACAACTTTGTTTGTAAGGTGTCTCAGTGGCGACGCAGTAACAGCGGCAGCGGATCCTGGTGTAAACGAGTGTGGGAGAAATGTACTAGATTAGAGGGACCTTCAGCGCTTGGGCAGGTTTCAGACATGTTTGGGCAAAAGCATTAGAGAAAACCCAAACTTTTCTCCTTTCCTAAGGGAAAGGACTACGCTATAAACAGTGTAGTTTGTACTTCTCTTGCACTTCATTTTTGCTCTTTCTTGATAAGCTTCCAATTCAGACTTCGCTAGCATTTTGCTTAGTGAATCAGAACAGATGAAGTTTGCAGCTATAAAACTGACTTGTTGGGAGAAAGAGGAAGGGCTGTTTTTGCTTACAGTAGTCCCCAACTTCATTCTAGGAGACTTGCAGGCAAAGTGATGTCTGTCTGTGCACCTGTCGTCTCCTCAGCAATACTTCAACGCTCCGTGAGAGCCCTGACTCCATGGAGCATTGTGTGAACATGTTTTTTATTGCCTGTAGTGGTTTTCCAAAACTGCACCCCCCTGTTTCCATATAGGTGCATTCAGTGCCTTGTTAGGTGTTAAGGAACTCTTGTCTCGATGAAACTCAGAGATGCCTCTTGACCTGACTCAGTTACCAATATTCAGAGATTGATTCTCAGCTTCTGGCTTCACTGATATTTTTTTCTAGCATAATCTGAAATGTACATAATACATCTTTTGGCATGAAAGTATGAGAGCAAATGTACTTAATCAGCCTCATTCTGGGATTCCTTGAAGAAAGTTGGCTTTCTGTTTGGCCGCACAAACAGAAGATTTAAAGCGGGAATTAGGTCTGTTATGTGGGTCTTGATCAATGTCTTTTGTGTGGTCAGGTTTTATGGCACGTGCAGGTAGTTCGGCAAGGACCCCCTGCAGAGTGTTGAGTAACCCAGATTTTGTTGCAGTCCTGGTGAGTTAAGATTCCTTTGCAGTTTACTGGTTTAAGACTTGGGACTTTCAAACCTCAACCTTGCCAGCATCTCGATGCAGGATGCAGGTCCCAGCTGACCAGGTACCGTGCTTGTGCTCATGTGTTATAAGGCAGGTCCATGAAAGGGATCTCGCTGTCTTCTCAGCACCAAACACCAACTACAGATAGACATACTTTATTGCCAGCGTGGATGAGTCTTCTGAGGTTTGGTTGTTGTCTGTGTTTCCATCTGTACATTGTGCTTTTCTTAACATGAGAGCTGCTCAGCAGCAGGTGATCAAGAAACTGCTGGCAATGGGAATGTGTTTTGCTGCAGAGCTTGCAGGTGCATGTTTGGTTTGTTTGGAGTTTCGCATTAGATCCTTGGATTCTAGGAGAGAGAAGACTTTAAATGTGCAGAGTCTGGTCTTTACCACAAATTGGGGGGTGTGTGGGGAGAGGCAGCTCTTCCTGGTGTGTGATTGCAATTTAAAACAGAAGTTTAAAATGTTGCCAGTAAACTTGCAGGACTGTAGTTATTTATAGCCAGTACACTTAAAAGGTAATATTCAAGTTCCCTGGATAACTAGGATTGTTACATTTGCAGCTTATGGAGAGAAATGGGGGTATAGGATAATTTGCTGGGTATTAGTGTAGCGAGGAGGCAGCATTGCAGTAATGTGGAAGATGATTCTTTGTACTTCCGTGAGGATCTTGAGAAATGGAGGAAACTAAACATGTAAGCTGACTGTCTTTCATCACATTTGCAGGCTTTCTTGTTTCTCTCTGTTTTGCAGATCAAGGTTCTGAGAAACATGAAGGAGCAGGTACTTCTTCTGGGATTACTGATCAGGAAAAGGAGTTGTCAAGCAGTGCGTTACAAGCCTTTCAGGTAAGGAGCAGCCAGATTGTGAAGCTTCTTATTTATATAAGCTAGTTTAGCAGTTGTAGTAAATTGTAACAAATGGTAGTAAATTTTTTTTTTTTTAACATAGTTGTGAATGTATTAACAGGATATTAGGCCAAAACCAGTGGTCATTGTGTTATAAAGGCAGCACATGAATTTTCTGTGTGTGAATATGAGATCATTGAAGGGGACTGTTACACTGAGTGTGCAAGAGCACCTTCTAGTCTTGATTCTCAAAACGTATCAACCGCAACTGCTATATAATGAGGTAATTAACATTGACTGCTGACAGTATTTGACAGCTGAAAGAGTTTGGAGTCCTCTTTGCTTCTGCAGCAAAGACATTTGCTTTTAGTTCTGCATTCAGCAAACCAGAACAACACTGTTCATAGAATCCTCTGTTTATAACAGATTGCTCCATTTGTCTGTCTGCCATAGAATTCTTCCTGAAATTGGGTTTGGATCACAGCCTTTAGATTTACTTCTCTTACTTCATTACTAATGCACATGTATCTGTTTTTAGTTCACTTCCTGTTGATAGTTGTAGTACTACTTTGTTCTGTAAACTTACAGAAGATACTTTCATTATAACTTGTTAACATGTTAATTTAGACTTTGTATCTTCTAATGCCCCTTTCTGATATGTGTGCAATTTCCAGGCTGGGAATTACGATGCTTGTTTACAGCACCTGAATACCCTTCAAGACATAAACAAAGATGACTACAAGATAACTCTGAATACTGCTGTTGCAGAGTTCTGTAAAAGTAACCAGACTACAACAGACAACCTGAGACAGACTCTTAACCAGCTGAAGAACCAGGTACTGCAAACATACTGATGCTGTTTGATTCCAAATCTCTAAGTCTGTTTACTTGTGTAGGATACTGCTTGTATGTTTTTTAGTTACCGTTGAAATCAATCTAAGGATGATTTTTTTTCCAACATTTGCAACCATAGGAAAAATTGGCACTTTTAATAGAAAGATTATTAACTCAAAATAGTTTGTGGCATGATTTAAATCCTTTGCTGGGTTTATATTGAACAAAGCAAATGTTTATTAACTTATAACTAATGAATGGAATTCCTTTTTGACCTACCTCTAGACTAATTTCTACCTATAGGTTATTTTTTTAAAAAAAGATGTTTTTAAATGAAACAAGTGAGTGTTGTTTGTTTGTTTGTTTTTTGAAAAGGTTCACTCTGCTGTTGAAGAAATGGATGGTTTGGATGATGTTGAAAATAGCATGCTTTACTACAATCAGGCTGTTATTTTATATCACCTGCGGCAGTATACGGAAGCTATATCAGTTGGAGAGAAGCTCTATCAATTTATAGAACCTTTTGGTATGTAGTCTGAAATTTTGTTTGTATAAAAACTAAGGAAAGACGATTCATATTTTGCTTATTCTCATGCAAGTGTCTGCCTAATACTGTTCTAAAGCAATGGCTAAATTTAGAAATTAAGAATATGCTTTATACAGGGACTATGTTTAATTTGGTGTGATGGTACTTCAGAGGTGTTCAGCAGAAAAATATGATTCTGAAACAGGTATTTGTCAACATTCTATATTTATGAAAGTAGTATTTGAAAAGCGGTTAAGTGATCTAAATTTTGGTATTTTAAGTGATCATATAACTTCACAGCGAGTGGTAATAAATCAGTGGGCTTATCTTTTTAAACGCCTGTGTAAAGTTGCACATAATTGTGTGTGATCATATTTTGTTACTATTCTTCTGTCTTTTACGCGCTGTGGCACCCTGTGCTGTGATCTCCTTAAACAACTTCATAATCTTTGAGTTTTAGAAGTGACAGGACTGTTTACTGAAGCATGCTTGTTACTCCCAGCATAAATCCAATACATCTTGCTGTGTTTTTGTTTTGGTTTTTTTTTTGTAAAAAACTTTTTATTTTTTATTTCCTTTTTTACTCCTTTTTATTTTTTTACTCCTTTTTATTTTTATTTCCTTTTTATTTTTTTTTTTTGCTCATAATGTTGCGTAGACTTTTTCCTCTGCTTTGGTTGGATTTGGAAAGCTTAGTATTAAAGCTGCAAAATCATTGTTTTGCCTTCTTTATGCAGAAGAGAAGTTTGCCCAGGCTGTGTGCTTCTTGCTTGTAGACTTATACCTGTTAACTTACCAAGCTGAGAAAGCCTTGCATCTACTTGCTGTCTTAGAAAAAATGATTTCACAGGGCAACAATAACAGCAAGAATGGAAAAAATGAGGTAAGCTGAAAAACCTAGAAATATTTTGAAGTCTTTTTAGTGATATGCTTTAACTTGATTCAAAGTTACTCTTTTTACATAGCTCTGAATTATAAATCTACATTGCAGCTTAAATGTGAGCTAATTATATATGGCAGGAGTATATTACCTCTGTTGTACCCTCTCTGAACATATATTAGATAATTGTGCTGAAGAAAATCTTAGTGAGTGAGCCTGGAGTGTGCATAGTGTCTTCCCAGGTTAAGGAATTCCTAAAACATCTCAGTGCTGGAGTGATGCAGCGTAACACTAGTGTTTATGTAGGGAACTTCATTCTTTATAGATTGGTGTAGTCTTTCCTGGATTTTGATTATTCACTTCAAGTTGCAATATTTGATTGGTAGGTCCTCAATTGGACTGTTAGTTATTTTTCTTCCTCATAGTCTAAAAAAAAGAACTGTAGGTCAAATTTCAAAGGATGATTTGTTTGTTTGTTTTACTTCAGTCAGGTAACAATACAAATAAAGATTCCTCCAACCAGAAAGCTGAAAGTGGAGCTTTAATAGAAGCTGCCAAATCTAAGATACATCAGGTAGGTCTCTGCATGCGATTTATGTGAGAACATTAGTTCAATCTGTCTTAAAACCAAATGCAGCCTGCCTCCAGTATAGCTCAGCATGGATTGGGATATTGCCCGTTCTTCAATTCCGTTTTGTAAAACAGAACAAAAAAATGACTTAACTCTCTCTTTTGTAATATCCTTGTATAGGAGAAACTATCTGAAGATGAAAAAAAAATTAACTCCTTGCAGCTTATTATATTATAGGTAAATTGCATTTGGTTCTACTCCTACATACTACTTCTCCGACAGCTTAAATCAGCTGTTACAGGTTTTATATCATGTTACAAACCATGACATTTCTGATTTGTGGAAACATCCTTCTCTGTCAATCTTTCACTTATTGGTATTGTCAGATTAATAGGCAAATGTGTGGGGATAGGAAATTAGATTAAATGACTTTTGATTTTAGGTACAAGTAATTTGGGTTTGAATACAGAATTACTGTTGGTTGTTGCATGAAATGTTATATGAATAGAAGTCTTTTCTCTAGGTTATTAAAGAAAATGCAGCTATTTAACTCCTTTTAGCTGTGTGTGTAATTCTTTAACAAATTTGGCTGTGGTTTTATCTTAGAGCTGAACAGTTAGTTTTTATTTAACAGCTTTATTTTTTTCCTCAGTATAAGGTGAGAGCCTATATCCAGATGAAGTCCCTAAAAGCATGCAAAAGGGAGATCAAGTCTGTTATGAACACAGCTGGGAATGTAGGTATTCCTAAAGATACTGTTTTTATCATCTAGTTCTGTTTTCTTAAAACCAAGTTTTCTAACTGCAAAGAAGTGTTGTCTTGAGGATGTCTCAAGTGTGCTTTATATATTCAGTTGAGGTTGTCATCTTCTGTGAGTGTAAATAATAATTTCGTGTTTTTTTTTTTTTTGCAGTTGGACTGCAAGTTGCCCTTTACTGTTAATAATGTAAAAATAACAGTGATAACTCTACTAAGCAGAGCAAGCTTGCTTTAAAGTTTAAAAGTAACCACACTTTAATTTGTTAGAAATTTTATACTTTGAGAATTAAAATCTTCTGGTATAATTGGTGCTGAAAACCACTTGATGGAAGATTTATTTTAGGGTGCTCCTTTTTCTTTGTTTTTGTTGTTCAAGTCTCTTGGAGGCTTGCCTCTTGCTAGAAAGCAGTTTCTTTTCTTTGTATATAGGATTTCTCAATTCAGAATTACACCTACTATTCCAGATGTATCCTGTGTTAACTGAGGAGCAGGGAATGGGAGGAGAGCGCTTCCCTTTTGTTGACGTTTTCTCCAGCTGCTAATTTGGCAGAAATCCTTCTGGCTCATGAGGTCTCTGTGGGCAGACGAGGACGATCCCAGTCCAGGAGGAAGCCGTTGAACTCTGCAGGGAGGGAGGCGTGGGGAAGGGCGTGCTAGAAGACAGGTTGGAGAAAGATCTTACTAAGGAAAACAGGAGATCCTCTACAGTCAGCCATTGGCATGGCAGTTCTCTAGCATTTTAAAGCAATAACAAAAATAATTATGGTTTATGAAACTCTAGGGAGATGTGTTCATCGTGTGCTCAACAGAGAAATGCTGCTTCATGAAATGGTTTGGTCCTAAATGGTTTGGTCTATTTTTTAAAATGGTAACAGGGGCCAAGATGACTATGGAGTGATTTAATGCTAATGGTAGAAACATAAAGTAAGAGAAAATTTTTATTGTTATTTTCTCCATCACAGTCAGCTCCTTCTCTCTTTCTAAAGAGCAATTTTGAATATTTGAGGGGCAATTATCGGAAAGCGGTCAAACTTTTGAACAGTGCGAACATTGCTGAACATCCAGGCTTCATGAAAACAGGTAAAGTAAGAGAAAAACTTCGTCTGCAAGCATGTGAAAGTGTGGTGCAGAGAGAACTACTCATTGATATCAGTGTGATATCAGTGTAAACGTAATATCTGCAGGGCTTCTAGCTTGAGTTGGTAAAGCAAATAAAGAAATATAACCTAGATTTAGGCATGACATTTCAAGTTGACCCCAAAGAGGGTTATGGCAAGTGTAATGATTATGGGGAAGCTCAGTGCTCCATGAAATGCTGAGGCTCGCCTTCCCCTGTACACCCCTTGAATTTGTTTTCTCATGCAGCAGGTGTGTGTGTGGTAGGGGTTATATTTTTGTATGCTCTGATGTAAAAACTTGTAGTTGACCGTGGTTGACTAAAAATATCAGTGGAAAAATACTGATACATCTAGAGGGAAAGCTGTGTCTTGGGTTAGTAGAGAGCTAAGCTTTCTAAAATTACACTGGAAAGCTGCTGAATTCCTTCAGTTGCTCATTGCTTACAACTTTGGAGATAGTTCTCTTGGATTTCATCTGCTGTGAGAAGTTTTTATCTAACAGCCACAGGTGCAAGGTCTGTAACTAGATGATGGCAGCTGTAGAATTTGCTCTGGGAATATCACAAGCCTGAGTAAATATTTTAAGAAATTTCTGTGTTTTACAGATTAGTCTCTGATTTAAAAAATATTCAAGGTATTTGCCATAATGCCAGTTGTGCTGTATTTTGAAACCGCTTTTAGAGTGTTCTGTAACTTATCTCTCTGATAATATTTTATGCTTAAAAAGTCCTCTTTAGAAGAAAGTGCTCACAGTTACCTTTATACAGTATATTTAAGGAGGAGAATGCATTTTCAGTCTCAAGGCTCATTGTTTCCTGCTTGTATGCCTGGATTTGCTTATTTTGTAAAACTTAAGTAGCTAATTTAAGATCTTCCTTTTTAAGGAATTTTCCTCTTAATTTTCTTTTTACAAGAGTCATCTGTTATAGAACTGGAAGCGTTTGCAGATGAAACACTACAGAATATTCTAGGTGAATTTACTTCAACTTGTAGTCTACCCAGTTCACGTTGTAACATCATGGCTCTTCTGGTGTATGGTGCTTAAGAGCTGAAAATCTCTGGCTGCTTACCTACTAAGTCATTTCAAGTGAACTGTCCAAGAGAAATAGATAAATATACAGAAATGTAGATTTTTAAAATATTTATAAGACAGTAGCTTCATAATCTTTGATTATTTTGCTGAAGAAGATATTTAATCAGATGCGGTAATATGCTAGCCTGTGGGAGAATGGAGGGGGTGTTTTGTAGGTTCAATGGCACTTTTCTGATTCAGTTTTTGCAAATGGTCTTTTGCTGCTCTTTCAGGTGAATGCTTAAGGTGCATGTTCTGGAACAATCTTGGCTGCATCCACTTTGCTATGGGAAAGCACAACTTAGGAATTTTTTACTTCAAAAAAGCTTTGCAAGAAAACGACAATGCGTGTGCACAGCTAGGAACGGGTAGCTCAGACCCAGGTAAGAGTTTGAAAGAGGTGAGAAGAGCTGGTGGAAGAGGGATTGGCAAATCAGTAAAACAGATGACATAAGTTTACAGGAATTACTGGGAAAAACCCTGTTCCAGTTGCTTGCAGAACAGGATGAAGAGGATGGGGACTCTGTGTGTAACTTGGTTTCAGTGCATAGTTGTTCTGAAAAACAGATGATGATAAAATGTTTCCCTTTTGCTCCCTCTGGTGTGCTATGGGCTGGAGCAATTATTTCTGTCTTGTTTATAACCTATGATTGTTGGTCGGGGAGATCTAACCAAAAGAAAGTTTCTAAGACCTGTCAATATGCCATTAAAGACATTATTTACAGTCCTGTTTACAGTAGATAGAATCACCAGATCAGGAATCTTGAGGGACCCGTTAAACCTGGATGTAGAAAATTTCATGAAAGGATTTGTTAAGTTAGTATTTGGAAGATTATATATTATAAAAACCTTTCTTACTGAACAATTCACAGACTTGCAAGGTAGAAGTTTACCCACTGTTTAGTTATCCATGTGTTACCTGGTTTTATCCATCTATTTTTGTCCTTAGATATAGTCAAATATGAGAAAATAAGCATTATAAAATGTTTTCTTCCTTTGTTTAGTAATACTTTTTTTTTTTGCCCCCAAGTAAGGGATTTCATGATGGACTGATAATTTGCTCACTTTTCATTTTCTTTAAAATCCAGTTCCTATCAGACTACTTTGATTTTGCAGTTTCCCAACCCACCCTGCTCTTGCAGTGCAATCTTAGATACTGATGAAAAGACAAAAGATGTTTCATACTTAATAACAGAAAACAAAAACAAACAAAAAACCCGTTTTCTTATAAGCTTTATAAGAGTAACGAAGATTTGATTTCATAAGAGTAACAAAGATATGATTTCAATTCCAGATTCACAGTATAGTATTTACAACACTTAGCTTGACTGGAATGGCACACAAGTAGTTAGTATTTAGTTAACTTTTATGAATGATATGATGAATTTGTCTTGGATCAGCTTGGGTATAGAAGGAATGTGTTTACAGAGGGAAGCTCCTGAATTTCTGTAAAGAAAGGAAGGGTTGTGTAGTTTGGGGATGTATTCTGTTTTCAGCCCTCCTGAGCTGCATTGCAAAAACTATCTGTTCTTTCTCCACAGGTAAAAAGTTTTCAGGCAGACCGATGTGCACACTGCTGACTAACAAACGCTATGAGCTGCTCTACAACTGTGGAATACAGCTCCTGCATATTGGGAGGCCCTTAGCTGCCTTCGAGTGCTTGATAGAGGCAGTCCAAGTTTATCACTCAAACCCTCGTCTCTGGCTGCGAATAGCAGAATGCTGCATTGCTGCCAATAAAGGGGTAAGTAGATTTGGAAACTCCTTTTGTGGATACCACGGTGGCTTTGAAATACGTGTGATAGCAAAGGAGAAGAAAATAATACCTTGAGTTGATTGCTGTATTTTATAGACCTGGTGCTGCCACACCGCTGTGTAAGTCCAGATTAATTATTTGTGCGTGTGTGTGTCTGTTTAATTGGAAGCTCCAACAGAGGTGGAAGAAAAACACTGTCTCTTTGTTCCATAGAAATAGTGACTTGAAGCCCAGTGCTTAATCGCCTTTTCTAAGATCAGAAGAATTTGAGGGGCTATTCTAAAGATTAGCATGAGATAAAACAAAAGCACGTAAGTGGCTATTACAGCTCTTCCTCTAAGTTACAGGGTGGTGTGTTTGGTTTTTTTTTTTTTTTGCTGGAGAGACTGGTTTAATGATGATTTTTCTTTAACCATTTACCATCACTCCCTTTAGGCTATTTGAATGAGTAGTCCTAAGCTAGTTTTAAGCAAGTCAGATTTCTCCAAATCATCTGAGAATGTAATTTGATATAATTTTAAGAAGATACCATTTGGAGACAAACATGTGTTATTCTCTAATGAGACTCTACCTATTAACAAGGAGCAACATGTTCTTTTTCTACAGAGAGTAGTATTTACTTAATAGGTCCGATAATGTTGTTATATTTTATTTATGGGTATTTAATAATTTCTTGGCTTCCCACACTTATTTTCAGTACGCAACAAAGTTCTGTGATGAATGAAACTTGAATGAGATCTCTGCCTTGTACTAAGTTCTATTCTTCCAAGCATTTCTGTTACTGGACTGCAGAAATAGTGAGATGAGATTGGGTATTAGTTAAGTTGGTCCCAAACTCCAAGGAAGGAAAATTTTTGTGGCTGCACTTGCAGGTTAATGTTCTCTTGAAGGTCTCGTGCACAGCAACAGCTGTGGTAGCTTTGGTTGCTGCTGCTGTTCTGACAAGGAAGGGTTTTTTTCTTCTTTCTTGGAAAATATTTGACTTGAAGCACCTTAAATTTTTATGTTTAGTCTCCAGGAACTGCATTACAGCTTCGGAGATGATGAGCTTGTTGAAATGCAGCATAATGGGGGAAAGCTTATGCCTATCGAGCAGAGAGCCATCGTATGTAGCTTAAGGCCAGGTGTTCGGGTGTAAGGTGTGACTGAAAATGTTCTGTTACTGTTCAAGCACTCATTCACATTAACTTCTTAGCTTGAGTTTTATTCAGTAATGGTTCAGTTAAAGTTTCTGTGATGTGCAAGTCGTACAATCTTCTCATTTAATTTTGTCTACACCAAATAACCATCCAAATTCAGTTATGGCTTCATTTTATACGACCGGATATGAATAACAAGATTCAGTCTGATTGCCACTGAGATCTTCTCCCATGTTCTTCCTTCTCTTCATGCAGCCAAGTCTGTCAGCTGGGCTTGCATTATTTCTCCGCTCTGTTGCTGCATGGAGGAGGAGAGGGAATGGCCTGTAGTGTGCCCAGCCTAAAAGGGGTAGGGGCTGAGGAAGAAGCTCTTCCTCACATGCCCTTGGATGCAGGCGCAACAACACCATCCATAACTACGTGCTCCCTTGTGCTTTTCTCCACAGTTTGCTTGTCTCGGTGCACAGGAGGGGTGGGATTAAATGACCCAAAAGCCATATTCACTCCATTTTTCTTCCAGATTCAGTTTTCCCTCTGAGTGACTCCCATGCATTTATTTACTGCACACTCCTAAAAAAGACAGAATTCACAGTTCTTAGGGTTTTCAGTGATGTTCATTATTTGGGGGAGGGGGTCTGTGCGTTGCAGAGATGTTAAGCTGTTCCTAACAGCGCTGTGGATGAGGATTGCTGTTGGCCCTGCTTTGCAGACGACTCGTGGAAGCTTTAACAAAATGCACTGACTTTGGTTGTGCAGTTTGTTGCCTGTTGGCTCATAGATCTGGGTGCTTAGTTTTGTAGACCAGAGTGAAGGTATGGAGAGCAGCTTTCTTCCTGCCCACTTTGCATTTTTTTGGTGTATAGTCCACTGATCATCAAGTGTGTGGTAATAAAGGATACACAACTGATCATATCTACTGAGAAGCTGGATATGGGAGGTTGTTTAGCATATGGCTTGTGATAAAAGAGCTGGGATCCTCTTCTCAAAGTCCGTGTTAAACAGTCTGGGAAAGAGAAGGACCAACCTCATGGACATGATGTCAGGGTCGTATAACCTATCTTGCTTTAAACTGTAGCCATAATATTGGTGATCGTGGAAACCAAGGAGCTGCAGTTTGGAATTTCCAAATTTTGTAATCCTAAAAGGGGAGGGAAAAGAAGAATACTGTAGATATTAAAAGACATTTGACTTGTTCTTTAAGTTAAACATAAATTTACAACTTGACAAATGAGGTCTTAAAATCAATAAGGTGTTTAATTTCACCTTGCAACTCAATTTGCTGTAATACTTCTATATGTCTAAATATGGATTATTTTTTGTGTCCTGGACCTCATATAGGAAAGTAATTTCACTGAAATAAATTTTCACCCGCTATAGTGTTTTAGTGTATAAAATATATAGATGGGATTCCATTTCTGCAGGATTTTTGAATTATTTTCTGCAAAATATATGCTTTATATCCAAGCTTATTGTATGTGTGTGTCTTATTTTGTCAGTTAATGTCATTATTGTGTCTTCTATTGTATTTTTCCCAATAGATTGTGATCTAGAAAGTGATACCTATTTAACATATAAAAATACATACCTCTTGATTTTTGCCTTACAACTGTGACTTTCTTCCACTGCCTTTGCCTGCAAAGAATGTTGCTAAGGTCACTTTTGCCAAAAATTAGGGCAAAAATGATACATATGGTGTGGAAATGATTCATGGGACTGATAGTGGTTTTTAAGTTTGTTTGGCTTCCAGGTTATCTACGTACCAAAAGTATCTTGTTGATAACCTAGGGTAACGTTGAGTATGTTGCAGTTTGTTCTGCTGGGAATGGTTTGAGCAGCTTTTCAGAGTGGTTTGAATGCTGTATAAGAATGGGGGAAGATGCTGAGTTACGAGGCCAGTTCTGAATACTATCTGGCTGATCATCCAGTATCTCCTTAGATATCCTAGCAATTCTGCAGTGTAAGACTCATTTCATTGTTTTTTCTGCTTTGGAACAGGAGAAACTAGGTCAGTGGGCTATCAGACAAGCTCTCAGAAATAATCTGTGACTTATGGCACACAGTGGACCTGTGGTTAAAATCCCTTGGCAATGCAAAGACAATAGAAGGTGCTTCATGCTCTTCATGGTACCTAAGAGCTAAACCAGTACCTATATTAACTATTAATTCTTACACTTTAGCTGGTTTCAAAGTGTTCTTCCAACTTCACAGTAATTTTGTCAATCTCTCATTCTGCTGCTTTACATTTTAATTCTCCTTTTCTTTTGTTTTCTTTTTCTTTTTTATTTGAGACATCAGAACAAGAAACTAAAGGTCTTCCCAGCAAAAAGGGAATAGTGCAATCTATAGTAGGCCAAGGCTACCACCGTAAGATAGTCCTCGCATCCCAGTCCATACAGAACGTTGTTTATAAGTAAGTATGTTTTCCCTGGGACTGTTTGATTCATTAGCACTGACTTGTTAAGGATGTATATCTGGAATCTTATATCATGGAAAAAACATGTCATGGGAAAAACTCTGTTTTGTTTTTTTTCTTGTAGTACAGATGCCTGTTAAAATGCTTGGTGACTTTATTTAAACATCATTTAGATGTCTCCTTGATCTTGGCCAGCAGAGGGCTTACCTGTGTATTCATTGGAACTTGAGTGCCATTGAAACTTCAAATTGATTCTCAGAAATAAGAGTTTCAGAGAATTATAGTTCTCTTCACATTTAAAAATACATTTCCAGATATCCATCCCAAAAAAGTAGGGGAGGAATCTAATTGTTCATCTGTAAGTGTTGAAGAAATGAAGTTAGGAAAAAAAATCAAGTAGTTCTCAGGTAGCTGAATCTACCCATTCTACAGGTCTTTCTGGAGATCTGCTTTTGTTATTTACCTTGGTAGGATTGTTACTCACCTGTGAACTTCTGTGTCTCTTTGCAGCGACGGGCAGTCCTCGGCAATTCCTGTAGCCAGTATGGAATTTGCAGCCATTTGTCTACGAAATGCCTTGCTCTTGCTGCCGGAAGATCAGCAGGAGCCCAAGCAGGAAAACGGGTCTAAAGCTAGTAATCAGCTGGGGGGAAGTGCAGAAAACAGTGAAAGCAGTGAAGCCTGCAGGTAAACGCAATAGGATCGTTTGAATTGTGGATAAACTTCTTTTTCCTTTAGTAACTAGACTGGGAGTCTGAGTCTGCTACCTACCCTGTGTGGCCAGCAGAAAAAGTAAAGGATGCAAAGGTTGTCTCAGCAGTGAGGTGGCATCCAAGGAAATGGTTAAACTGGTTGCTGCTGTGCTTATTTAAGGAGAAAAGAAAATATTAAATTGATCTATCCCGTTAATACAAGGGAGATCGCTTTAATACATGAGACAGTGAACCTCATTTTTTCACTGGCTCTACTTGTCTGTGCTGTGGATTTGTTTTTATAGCAAAGCTTTTTTTTTTAAATGAAGATAACAAAATGTGTATCTTGAAGTCTACAGGAAGCTATAGCACAGTGTGGGTTAGATGCATCTTTGTACTTCATTGCTAAGAAGTCTAGGGAGAGCAGCTACTTTCCTGGTTTCCGTGCAGGAAGGGAGGCTGTACTCTGCAGGTACAGAGAGTTCAGTATCTCCTGAATTTTAAGCACTTTTCCTACATGAAACTCTTCAGAAATAGCCTAAGGCCATGAGAAGTAGAAGATTGTTTGCTGGGAAGCATTTAACTGACAAACCAATGTCCCCCTTTTTCCCTCTCAAATAGAATGGTTAGGACAAGGGCATTAGCTTCAGTTTTTACATAGCTTCAGTTCCCTGTTTCTCAATAGAGTTTTTGCTGCCCTTTTAAATAAATTAATACTGATGGTTATTACACTGAGGTTTTTTTTTAAATTAAGTCTTCATAGTTGCTTCTTGTAACTAACATTATTATTATTATTATTCTAGCAATAAAAGTCATGAAGGGGATAAATTCATTGCAGCTCCACCTTCTTCGCCTTTGAAGAAACAGGAATTAGAAAATTTAAGGCAAGTAAATAATATGTGTAAAAGCAAATGACTCTCTCAAAGTGTGCTATGAATTTCGGAGTCATTGCTCCCTTCCTGTTCCTTAATGGGTGGTACTTCCAAAGCAGTAGTTGTTAATCTAAGGATAAGTTATTTTTTGCATGTACGTGCTCTGCTTTCTCTAGCCTTTGAATTAGAAGTAGAAATTTCTCAGAATTTTACTTCTCGTGGTAGATGAGTCTGTGTTTGGTCCCACTCTCACACAGAAAATAGAGAATCAAAAGCTGGTGTTTTTTGCATTACTTAGAACTGCCACAATATTAAAAAAAAAGAAAAAAAGAAGTATGCCTACCACTGAAAGTTGAGACAACTAGAACCTATTAAAAATAATCTCATTGATGACTATTTTTTCCGCTTTACTGTGTCTCTTAAGGTAGGATTTCTAAAACCTTGTCTAGACTAGGATTTAAATATGGTGTTAGCATCTGTGCCAGGGCAGGGAGATGGGTATGTGTGGGAGGGGATTGGGGGGTGTGGGGGGGGTTTGTTTGTTTGATTTTTCTTTGTCTCTTCCCCTTCTCTCTCCCTCCCTGGTAGTTCTCCCTTGGACAAGGGACATATTCTTTAACAATTCCTTCTCCATCTCTATCCATATTTATCCCCTTATTTTCTTCCTTCTCACCAGCCTTTCGTGGACTAAGAGTTTTATTAACTGTTGTTGTGAATTCTTCATGTGTTCCTCAGATATTAAGATAATAAATGCTCTAGAAAAGCTACAGTGCCGTCTTAGCTAGCGAATAGGAAGTGATGGCAGCTTTTAGTTCTGCCTTGCAGGGGTTTAGTGGTCAGTGTAGTTGTGTGTGTATGAAGTGGGAGAGCACACAAGCTGTGCTCCCTTTGTGCTGTCTCAGCAATTCTCACTTGTGATTTTGCATTTTGAGAGAGAACCTTAGAGTAAGAAAGTCTGCCGTGAGTATGTTACGGTATGTGAGTATGTTGTGGGGTTTCTTTTCCTCACCTAATAGGTTCAATCTAATTTACCCGAGTCTCATTAGTTTGTTATTGATTCATTAATTTTAATCATCAGGGGAAAAAAAAGTCTGTTGATCTCAAAAAACATAAGTTACTGTGGAGTCTTCACAGTTGTTGCGTTGTTCTTGGCTTGCTGCATAGATGACTAAAACCAGGTCTAAAACAAATGTGAGGGTGACAGCAGATGGTGGGGCACTGAGCATGGCCTAAAATACCTTGGTGAGCACGGAACAAGGTACCTTGTGCTGCAGCTTGGTTGTGCCTCTGAACTTAAGCCTTCTCAGCAGCATGTAATGCAAACGTCTGCTCTGTTGCTCGGTTTCTTAAACTCTTAATTCCACACAAAAGGCATAATTTCTTCTAGAGCAGCTCGTGTGGAGCAATGATGTCAAAATAGAAACAGTCCTTTCAGCAGGCCGCTCTTGTGCCTGAAACAAGTTGTGGTTTTCATAGAAGAAAAGGAAAAATTGCATAATTGCCTCTGTCCTGGTGCTTGGATTGGCTACCAGGTACCAGGTAGCAAATGATAAAACGTGTCTCTATGCAATGTCCTTCTCCTGGTCCCAGAGCTCCTTGTTCAGCCGTCTCAGTGCTCCCAGCAGAACAGCCCCCTGTATCCAAGCGAGCATCGTGGTGCCTGGAACCTCCTTCCTTCTCTGCAGCAGGATTGTCCCTTGCTGGCAGTGCTGATGGTTTCGGGTGGCTGCCAGCCCGTTGCAAACCTCTGTTACTGTAAAACTGGCACCTCTTGCAAAAGAAATCTGCCTTGAGCTTCCAGTTTGGACAAAGCACACAATAATTTCCCACATAAACTCTGTTCCAGCCAAAGCCCAGGTAACCTGCATTTTATAATGACCAGCTTAACCTTTACTTTGTGCCAATGCGGGTAGCAGATTGACTTGTTTTCTAGTAAGGGCAGCTGAGCAGGAATCAGATCAATGAGGAGATTTTTTTTCTGGGATCCTGACAATTTCTTTGGAAGTGGTGCAGAAGTCCGGTCCCCGAAGTGGAAGGCATTGGGTTAAAACCAGCAGGGGTTGTTTTTTTCTGGTTGTTGAAATGTGGTTGCCACATGTCAAAATTACATGGTGTCATGTTGTGGGTTTTTTTTTTTAAGTATGTAATCTTTTCTTTCACAATTGGCTATTGTTATCTACTGATGAAACCTGACAACGTGTCAGGAAAAACTTGTCAGTTTAGTGAGAATTACACTGCTTCTGGTAAAGAGCATCGTGAAAGGAAAGGAAAAACATGGATTTCTGTTTTGCAGTACTTGCTTTGACCAGTGCTTAAGTCCACAGGACACGGCATCCCCGGAGAATGATTTCAGTGAAGCTGTGTCTAGGTTTCTGTACACATAGCTATGGAAAACAATATTTGCTAGGCTCAAATGTGTGGGCATTTTCTCCAACCTTGCTCACTGTAGAGCTAAGTGAGACGGAAACTCTTACCCAGACAGGCAAAATGAAGAGAAATTTCTGAGTATTGACAAGGATTATCCTGAGGATAAACGTCTGCAATTCAGATCTTTATCCTAGTGCCAGCCACTGGACTAACATCTCTCTTGATGCCAGTACTGGCGTGGGGAATTTAAATGCTCTTTTAAAATGTTATTGTACAGCTGTGGGGGGTAGGGAGCGTCGAAGACGGCAGATTTCACCCTGTCCCCGGTGGTTCTTGGGAATAACCTTTCCATCCCGGCGGGCTGTGTCCGGCCGCGCAGCGCGCCTGTTCGCACCGCGCCAGCGCCGCAGCGGAAGGAGGGCAGCCAGATCATCCCTCCCTGCTCCTCCTTCCTCCTCCTCCTGCTCCAGCCTCATCCTCCTCCAGCTCCCCTTGCATGCGGCTGAGGTTCCCGTGCCAAAGGCTCCCTCTGCCACCCTCTGCTTCGGGATATTTGTAGTGTGCGGGCCTGTATCCAGCCAGGGAGAGCTTATAAGCTTGGTACCAGCTGCTGTGCTGAAGTAGCAATTCTGAATTTATTTGGCTTACAAATGGTCTGAACCAAATGATTTAGAAATGCTGTCCTTGGTATCTCTTTGGTGATGAATTCCAAGGAACTGCCTTTGCCCTGGTTAGCCAGTTCCCCGTGGATTAAGCTAATTCCAATGTCTAGTTTAGGTTCTGCAAACTTGCAGTCAGCGTGGGCTGACAGCTCCCATTGCCTGGACCTGTACAAGAGGTGGAGTGACATAATCTGGCAGTTAAAAAAAACATTTTTCTTTTTCCTAGGGCAAAGGCAGTTGTATTTAGGGACCGTCGGGGCTCAGTAATGCTGGAAGTCTCCCGTGCTCAAAGGCGACCTGTGGCGTTTTGTCGGAATCCCGATGGGAGCGAAAGGCTCGTTTGTCTTTCCCCTTGTGGAGCGATTCTTCTGCTCGGCTTCCCTGTCACATCGGCTGAGCGTCGGGAGCGCCGCTCCGCGCGTCGGGAAGCGGGAGCCCTCTCCGCTTCCTTGGCTCCCGGGCCCGGAGCCTCTGGAGACATCTCGGCTCCCGGAGGGCAGGAGCGGCCTGCGGTTCCGCTGCGATCTTCTCTGATTCTTGGGGGAACACAAAGTCCGAAAGAGGCTTTGGAAAAGCTGTGGTGAATGGAAGGCAAACGCGGACTTACAGGGCAGCGTGACCCATCCCTGCGGGCCTGGCCTGTCCGTAAGGTGTTTAGCTGAGGAAACTTGGGATCTCTGCCTGTCCAGAAGTCGCAGTTCCTGGAGGTGGAGAAGAAGGGAGGCTGCTTGGGAGCAAGCAGGCCCTTACCCTGATTTTCCTTCTTTTTCCCTTTTTCCTGCCCCCTCCCCGCGGCCCCTCGGAAGGGCTTCATGCCCAGGCTGGGCAGGGGCCGCCCTCCTCCCGCCGCGTCTCCGCAGGCTGTTGTGTGTGCCCAGATCCGATGTGACAAGTGGGCTCCCAGTGCGGGATTAAAGCGCCCGCCTCCTGGGAACGGGGAGAAAGGCTCCGCAGGCCCCGCCGCGCACGGCACGGCACGGCGCGGGAGCCGCGGCCCTCGCGCGGAGGGAAGAGGGACGATGCGTCCCGAGTGGGATGGAGGTTTGGAGGGGCAGGATGGGGGGTCCTTAGCAGAGCTGCCTGGGCTCCGGCCTTGGGGAACGCACGGAAGGGCGGGAGAGCCGCGGGTGCTGCCGGGCGGCGCCGTCCCCCCGGGCACAAACACTGCGGAGACGTCGTCGTCGCGCAGCGTGTCCCGCCGCACCGAGCGGTCGCGTCCGGCATCCAGGACCCCCCGACACCCGGAGCGGGGCCGGAGCCGCAGCCGGAGCCTCCGCCGAGCGGGAGCGGCGCTGGGAGCAGCTCCGGAGGGGAAGGGCCCCTGTGGCGGGATGCTCCTCTGTCCCGCGCCAGCCGCCGGAATTACTCCTGCAGGGAGTTGCTCCTGCGTGGCGTGCTGCGGGTGTCTCCTAGTTCGGAACGGGGATCGCCGAGGGAAGGACTGCTCCTCTCTTTTATAGATTTATCGTTTATTGCTTTAGCACCTAAGTGTCTTTAATTTTCCCCAGACCACAGTGGAATTGTGTGCCTGAGTTTCTGGACTGTTGCTGAGGAATCGAGATCTTTGCATTTTATTCCAACAAAAAACTGCATTTTGTTCAGTGGCTGCTTTTAGAGTGAATGCAAATGTGTGTGTTAAACCCACTGGGATTTGGGAGTTTTTTGCCTGTTTGTTGTTGCTGGCTCATGGAGCTAGTTCAAGGGGAGCTGCTTGCCTGGCTCCCCCCTGAGGGGCGTAATAGTTCAGGAATACAAAATACTTCCTTATTGGAGTGTAAGATAACTTCAGGGAGAGCTGAATGTTCACAGAGTGATGCCATATGACAGTTTACATGGATATGTAAACATGGATATTCCTTCCGTGTAGTTAACATGTTAACGTGGGTGTTATTTCCACTTACTCAACATCTTAAAATGCTGTTCGTCTTATATATGAGGTTATTGCTTGCATTCTTCCTAAATCAAGTCTGAAATGTTGCTGTGTGGAAACGAACTCGAGGCTTTGAGGTGGTCTGAGTCCCAGCAAGGGGCCGCGGAGGGAGCGGCTTGTGTGCTTCCGTGCCGTCGGTCCGGCTGTGCCTGGAATTCCTGGGCACGTGTTAACGAGCAGAGCAGCGCTGGGAGCGCCCCCGGCTTCCTGGATAACGTGGCTGCTTGTCCCTGTTCCCGCTCCTGCTGCAGGTGCTCCATGCTGGCCTGCAGCGCCTACGTGGCCCTGGCCTTGGGCGACAACCTCCTGGCGCTGAACCACGCCGAGAAGCTGCTCCAGCAGCCCAAGGTGTCCGGCTCCCTCAAGTAAGTGGAGGCGCCCGCGCTCCTCCGCAGCCCTGGCTCTGCCGCCGGCGCCGCTGGATCCGCCGGAGCCCCGTGGGACGCGGCAGCCCCGCGGCTCAGGCCGCTGCGGGCAGCCGGGATCCCGGCGGCGGCTGCACCTTTGCTCTTGGGTTTCCCTCCTCCGTCCTCATCTGGAGCCTTAGGTTTTCGGGAGGACGCTCAAAGCTCGTCCAGCTTCCGCCCAGCAGATCTCAGAGATCTCTCAAAAGGCCCCAAAGGGACCTTTGCTCCCGTTCTTTGGGCCTTGTTTGTGCGTTCCCATCTTGGGTCATGCACTGGGACAGCCTCGGGGAGGGTTTCGTGGCAGTAGTGGTGGCTTCCAAAGCAAATTCAGTACAGAGGGCTAGCAAAAACACGTGCTTATTGCTCTGCACTGGCTGCATGTGCTCTGGAATGACCCAGGATGACCAGTTTCCTTGACTGCCACGCTGAAGAGGGCTGCAGGGATCACCTTTCTGCACAGTCGTTGTGTGCAGGCTCCAGAGACGCTCAGAAGGCAGCAGCACATCCTGGAAGGCTGCATCAGGGCCGTGTATGTCCCTTGTCCCACCAAGGTGTCCCGCAGATCCCGTGTCCGAGGGGCTGCCCGTGTCGCTGGGCGCAGCTCTGGCAGAACTCGGGTCTAGCGGGAGCAGGGGGCAGCGCCAGAGGGGGCGGCGCCGGGCGCATCCCAGGGCTCCCATCGCAGCTTGGGAACGGGCGCTGACGCGTGTCCCGGCCCTGCAGGTTCCTGGGGCACCTCTACGCCGCGGAAGCTCTCATCTCCCTGGACCGGATCTCGGACGCCATCACCCACCTGAACCCCGAGAACGTCACCGACGTTTCCCTGGGCATCTCCTCCAACGAGCAAGACCAAGGTCGGGAAGCCACTCTCCTTTGCAGCCGCCTGTGCTGCACCTGCCTTCCTGCTCCTCCTCTGGTCAAATATAATGATTTTAAAGAAAACTGGAGAACAACAGATAGATTCTCCTCCTTCCTCACCAGAGCCTGAAGGGAGAATCAAATCTGTACCCGCTGTCCTGACGCTGTAATGTTTGTGATGGGTGTCACCCAGGGAAGCTCACGGAGCCTTGTTCTGCTTTGCCTGTTTTTCAGGGTCGGACAAAGGAGAAAACGAGGCCATGGAGTCCTGTGAGTAGCGGCCGCGCAGAGCGCCGCGCCGTGCGGCTCGGGCCGAGCGCCCGGAGCCTCCTGCTTCCCCTTCCCTTCCCTTGCCATCCCTTGCCGTTTGTCGCCCGCAGCCGGGAAGCCGGCGCCGCAGTGCTACCCCAGCTCCGTCTCGGCCGCGCGCACCGTGATGCTCTTCAACCTGGGAAGCGCCTACTGCCTGCGCAGCGAGTACGACAAGGCGCGCAAGTGCCTGCAGCAGGTAGCCCTGCGCGGGGCTGCTCCCGCTGCCCGAGCGGCGCCCTTGCTCGCCTGCCTGCCCCACAGCCTGCGGCGGTGATCCCGGAGGTCCCTGTGTGTTGGGGGGCGGCTCTGGAAGGCTTGAGCGAGCTTGTCTCTGACCCGTGGTCCCAGCTGAAGCTGGTACCTGCAGGGCTGTGAGGATAAGCTGCAGCAGGTCGCGTCCTGGATGCCTGCAGGTGTTTAGTGACCCTTGCGTGAGAGGTGCCCCAAAGCTTCCAGAACTTGTTTTTGTCCTTTTTTATTTTCCCCCCCCCGTGGACTGGGGTACAGGAGTGCCTTTGGAGTCCAGTTTTCCTAGTTCTTGCACTCCTGTAGCTCCTGGGTTGGCCGCGACCAGGCTGGGTCCCAGTAGGACCTGCTGAGATGGGCTCTGTCAGGAGCTGCGAGCCCCACACCGAGTCCAGGGCTGTTAAAGCTCCAAGTGCCGGATGCCCAGGAGGACGGAGACCGAGCAGGTGTCCCTGCAAGGTGCAAGTGGATGGGCCAGAGCGGCTGCCAGTTATTGGGCTTGTTAACGAAGTGGTTTCTCCTGGTACAGACACGTGAGCAGCTGCACCATCAGCTTCATGTACCTTCATGTTTCTACAAGTCCAACATCCCCCCGTAGCAAATCATCATCTTCGACTTTTGGGGGTTTTTTTTTCTTTTTTTCCTTTTTTTGCTGTTGCCTGATCCTTGTCAAGTTTGAATCCTGACCTTTGGAGCAGGAGAGGTTTCACTTGCCTGTCCTCTGCCCAGCAACCTGCCCTGGAAGCACTAAGGAATTCCTAAGGAAGGAATCTTCCTGAGTTTACTAATTCCTTCCCTTTCTCCCTGCCCTGATGATGGTAACAGTTGTGTCCAGGGGCCCTCTCCATAACGAGGACGTTTGTGTCTCAAGGGCCTGTCCTCCCCATCGCCTTCTTCCTTCTCTGTAGGCGGCTTCACTGATCCATCCCAAGGAGATCCCTCCGGAGGCGATTCTGCTGGCCGTGTACCTGGAGCTGCAGAACGGTAAGGAACTCGCTTTGTCCCAGTGTTATGAAACATTAATACGTGCAAGCTGCTCTGTTCAATGTAACTTCTGGCACTTTTGATACCAAAGACTTTTTTTAAAAAGTTTACAACTGATCTTCATAGGGGAAAACATTAGAACAAAGTCTTGGGTTTTGAAAGGCACCCTAGAGCTGATCTGGGGTTTCTGAGGCGGAGGGTTGCGTTGCCCCTCGCGGCTGTTCACGCGGGGCCCCTGTTTTGTCCGGCCTCGCTGTGCGGCAGGGATTTGCGCCCGCTGGGATTCCCAGGGCTCCCCAGGCCCTAGGGGAGGCACGGGAGCACTTGCTACCCCGTTCCCTAGGGCTTCTGTACGAGGCCCTCGGCCGCAGCCGGTGCCGGATGGTTCCTGCGGCCGAGCCTGGGCAGTGCCGCCCGGCGCAGCCCTCGCCCGGCCCCGACTGTCCGGGCACAGGCAGGGAATGCGCGGGATCAGCCGCTGCCTCCTCGTCCCGCAGGGAACACGCAGCTGGCCCTGCAGATCATCAAGCGGAACCAGCTCCTGCCCTCGGTGAAGCCGCTCTCGGAGCTGCGCAAGAAGCCGGTGTTCCAGCCCGTCCACTCCATGCAGCCCCTGCCCATGCCGCCCTTCACCACGGTGCAGAGGAAGTGAGGCTGGAAGGGAGGCCTCGCCTTTTGTATATTTTTTTAACGTAGGACACCTGGATACCAGGATTGCTGGAGTGTGTTCGTTTGTGTAAATTTTTAATAAAACACTTGAACAAAAGGGCATGCGCGGAGGTGAGTGCAGAAGTTGTTTGGGAAGGAGAAGGGGCGCGTGGGGGCTGTGGCGCTGCCCCCCGTGCAGCCTGGGCCCTTCCCGGGCCACCTTGGGCCCTTCTGGCCCTTCTCAGACTTTGCTGCTCGTTGGCTGAGCGTGGGGCTGGCCCCATATCTGCAGCTCTGCCCGGGGCTGCGCCCCAGCCCTGCTGGGAGTATCGGCCCCCTCACCCTGTCACGGGGACCGGGGTCCTGTGAGGAGCTGAACTAACTCCCTGCCCCAGGAGAAGAAGAGGTTTATGAACCAGGCTCCAAGTTGCAGGTTTCTGGCCTGCGTCTTCCTCTTGCAGTCGAGTAACGGAGCAACATGCCGCTTGGACCAGATTAAAAACACCCCCCGCCACCACTTCCCGTGCTCTGTACTGCAGAGGTGCTACCCTTCGCTTTGCTGAGGCCCTAACCGCCCCCCAGCCCCTGGCACAGGCGCCTTGAGGCCTTTCACCTCTCGGCGCATGAGCGCGGCTGCCCCTGCCGCCCTCCTGCCAGCAGTTGTGCCCAGGGCCCTGCTGCTGCTGGGGGCTTGGGCGCTGCTCGCGCTGGCCGTGGGCAGCGGGGAGACATTCCTGCTGGCTTCCAGCACCCAGAGGTGGGAGGGATCAGGATCTATACAGTTTCCTTTCTGAAAGAAAGGGGCAGGGAGCTGATACAGTGGGGCAGGGAGCTGATACAGCGCAAGTCAAAAGCAGAGTGACTGGTGAAATGCAAAACGGCGCAGGAGCCGCTTGTTGTGTGGTCTGGGCTCTGAATAGGGAAGATTCCTCTGCCTCCCTCCAGCCCCCCAGGAATGTGGGGCATTCACATGCAAAAAGGGGCCCTGCCTCCCCCACCAGCAGCGCCTGCAGCAGCAGCCGTGGGGCTCCTGCACACATCCCGCCCCACAGCTGGGCGGCACAACCAGGCTGCCCCTTCCCGGCGGCTGCGGCTCCGGGGGCTCCGCAGGGTTGGGGCAGCGGCTGGGGAGCTGCCGCAGGACCCACACAGGGCAGCCTGGATCGGGGCAGGGGGCAGCACCTGGGTGTCGTGAGCGACAGAGCAGGGGAGCCGGGGAGGGCCAGGGCCTGCAGCCCCCACCATGGCAGCCTCCTCCTCAACCCACCTCGGTGACCTCCTTGTCCTCCCTTGGCACGTCTCCAGCCCTTGGCACGTCTCAGTCTCCAGCCCTTGGCACGTCTCCTGTCTCCACGGAGGGCGCTGTCGGGCTCTGCTCGGGCACACCTGGACGAACAGGGCGCACAGGCCCCACGGGCTCTCCCTGCTCTTGCACGAGATCTTGGGGCAGGAATCAGCTGCCAGCACTGGAGAACTGTTTCACCCCCCCACCCCACTTGCAGTGCAGGCGGTGGCCTTGGTCCTTATTTGCAGAGCAGCATCGTCTCCCTTCCCCGCTGATTTCCATGTTTTCCAAGCGAGTAGCCACCAGGAGCCCCTTTCCCAGCAGGTGCTGCTAACGCACGGTCACAACGGCCCAGGCCACGGGATGGCGGCTGCACTCGGGCAAAGAGCAGACGAGCCAGCCTGACCCTGCATCAACACTGTTGTTGTTTTCACCTGCTCCCCATGGTGCCCGACCCTCCCCCCCAAAGCCAACCCCGCCGCGGGCTGTGGGGGGCCCCGGAGCCGTGGGCAGCATCGGAGCCGCGGGCTGCACCAGAGCCGCGGGCAGCCCCGGAGCCGCGGGCAGCCCCGGAGCCGCGGGCAGCACCGGAGCCGCGGGCAGCCCCGGAGCCGCGGGCAGCCCTGGAGCCGCGGGCAGCACCGGAGCCGCGGGCAGCCCCGGAGCCGCGGGCAGCACCAGAGCCGCAGGCAGCACCGGAGCCGCGGGCTGCACCGGAGCCGCAGGCAGCACCGGAGCCGCGGGCAGCACCGGAGCCGCGGGCAGCACCAGAGCCGTGGGCTGCACCAGAGCCGCGGGCAGCCCCGGAGCCGCGGGCTGCACCGGAGCCGCGGGCTGCACCGGAGCCGCGGGCAGCACCGGAGCCGCGGGCAGCCCCGGAACGCGGGCTCCCTGCGGCGGCTCCCGGGACTCCGTCCGGCCCCCGTGCTGGGACACACACACACACACACAGACACAGAGACGCAGACACCGGCTTGCCGTGAAAAACTCCTCACATTTATTTGATTAAACAAAAATAAAATAAACTGCATAGGAACATTTTAAAGTCCAGAGAGACACTGACTTTGTTTTAAGGCTGCCAGTAGCTGATACATCATCTCCTTGCTACATCCTTCAGCCTTCCCTATGGACCACGAAGATACATTCAGAAGCCTCCATTAACACAAGAGTTCTAACGTCTCGCTCGCTTCTCCCACGGAGGAGTTTGCACGGAACCTGCCCCGCTTTCCACCGCTCCTGGCGCGGCAGCCCCTCTCGGAGCCTCTCCGGGCACAGTCCCGGCGCTGCCCGTCCTGCTGAGCCCCGGCAGCGGCGTCACCCACCCCCGAAGCACAAGGGCAAAGCGGCCGCCGCAGGACAGGAGCAGGAACCGCCGCCTGGAGGTGCCCGGTGTCCCAAGCGCGTGTCCCGGGACGTCCCCCGTGTCCGTGGGGGCTCAGGGCAGGGAGGGCGGCGCGGGACACAGGGCACGGGCCGCCCCGCGCTGCTAAAACCCCCGTCACCTCCGGAAAGCAACTGAAACCAAAGCGCCGGGACAGGCCTCGCTCCCTCCGCAGGAAAAGCTGCTACGCTGGCTGAAGAGTACTCTACTATAACCTAGAAAAGGGCTTTTTTTTTTTCTTTTTATTTTTTTTTAAACTAGTCTGGTAGTTCCAAAGGGAGGTACTTAACTACGTCACTACACAGACACTCAACATTCAGTCAGTAAGGCTCTATGAAAAAGAGCTTAAAAAAACAATTATCTACCTGAGTTTGTAGGTTGATACAATCAGCAAGAGAAGGTCTAAGACCACGCAGGTACACAAAGCATTTTTAGAACCATTACTGGTTAAACAACGATGGAAAAAGGCGCCAGTCTGGCTTGTTAACCCGTAAGATCACTTAGAGACACCGCAGTCCTTTTTCCACCACAACATTTACCAACCCCGACAGGCGCTGTCGCTCCCTGGGACCCCCGGGCCCCCCGGGCCCCGGCTTCCAACCGCCTCTCCGATAAACGTGTGGGACCCTCCGCCGCTCTCCGGGAATAGGGACTTGGGCGCTCTGTCATGGTGGAAAAGATCCCATCGTGTCAAGAAAATTACAAATACAATCACCAAGTCATTTAAAAAAACAAACAAACGAGTCGGTATCTTATTCCCTTCAAGCATTTGGTACGGCGCCGCGCGTGCGGCCGTCGCGGCCCGCGTCCTTCCGAGCGGGCCGCGGCTGCAGCCAGGCAGGAAAGTCAATTTTTCTCTTGTAGAGAGGAGACCTAAAGGTCTTCAGGACATCCCAGGAGCTCTGCAAGCGAAGCGGGAGCGCGGCGCGCCAGCCGGCAGGGGCCGGTGCTCAACAGCGGCCGCATTCCCACACTTCGCAGCGGAAGCAGGACAACCTCCCGAGAGGTTTATTTGCTCGCTCCCGTGTGCCTCAATCCATCAACATTTGGTTTCTTTTTTTTTATTTTTACAGTTTCTCTAGCAAGGACAGGTTAAGATTTCCATGGGCAGGCAGCAGGAGATTAAACTAAAGACCAAGCCAGAAGCCACCACACAGCAGGGCGCCCTGCTCGCACTGAAGCGCCGTGCTCCATTCTCCATCACTTCCCAAACCTGTCTCACGACTGAGGTAGACCATTGAGCTCTGCAAAGTGAGGTAGAACTTCAAGAGGAACGAAAAAACAACAACAACAAAAAAGTGGCATCTCTAAAGTTGTGCGTTTTGTACCACAGCAAACTGGGTTGCGGCCTCCCAAGGACTCAGAGAGCAGAGGTACAACGTTTGTCTAAAGCAAGTACCAGTGTTCGTTTTTTATACAGCTCCAAACTGTTTGTCTAAACATCTATTTTTTTAAATACCCTATTTTCTTTTGGCACCATTTGGCTTACACTCCTTCAAGAAAAAGGAAAAAAAACGAGAAAACAAAAACACCCATGAAACTAAACACTTTGGCACTTCTCTTTTCTCTTTTTTTCTTTTTAAACCAGAACTCAACACAGAAATCCCATGATCACTGGCCAGATCAGCCCATAAACCTGCTCTCTTCAGCGACTGATTATTTTTGGTTTACGTTTCGCTCAACAGGCCGGGCCCATTTCCCAGCAATTCCAGGGAATGCCGGGCGCAAGCTCGCTGTTCTCCCGAATCCGCGCTGCACTTGCGCGTCCTGCCCTGCCCTCCTCCTTTGCTACCTCTCCTACCTCCTGTTACTGGGAATTCAGGCGTGGGGGCCTCCCCCGCGAGCCCTACGGCACCCTCCTCCTTTCCCGGAGCACCCTGGAGCAGCGGCAGCGCCCCACGGCAGCGCCCCACGGCTGCACATGGGCTCTCCCCACGCGCCCGGCCCTGGATCCTTCTGGGAGTCCCACACGGAGGAGCCGAATCCCAACCTCTGGAGCCGGATCCATGGGAAGAGCCGGCTCCCCGGGCACTGCTCTGCCCACCGTGGGGCTGTGACCGGCTCCCACCTCTCTGCCCCACGCGCTCGGTGACCCTGGCGCCAGCCCGGGCACACGCACAGCCTGGCACCAGGCAAGGAAGGAAGCAGAGCCAGGTCGGAACCTCCTTTACGAACCACGTGTCACTTTTAAAAAGCCCCTATGGGGCAGCTGATGTTGGCATTAAGCTTGTGTACTATTTTTGCTACTCACTTTCATTGCATATAAAACACTCCTTTTTATAAGCTACACTACTTCTCAACGAGACCGCGTGTGCTTAGCACCGTCCAGGACCAACAGGTTAGAGGTGATTGGGGGCAGCTAAGCAGTAAGTGTTTTTAAAACCAAAACGCTCCCCAACCCTTGAGGTGGGGAACTCGGGGCCGAACGGCTTGCCGCGCGGGCAGCGCCGAGCGCGCCCCCCTCCCGGCGGCAGCGGGACGGGACCGCTGCTCCGGGCAGGGATCCCCACGGACACGGCTCAACTGCCCCCGCAACCCCCGGCAGGCCCCACGGGAACGGGGCCCCACGGGCATTTTGAGCATTTTTAGCCATTCGCTGCAGCGCCGGCAGCCGCGCCGGCCGGGATAGCAAGAGACCGGGCGCTCCTCTTAAGACATGTTAGGCTCAACGCAAGGATGCTGCAAACTAAACGTTAAAGCTTTTAAAACCAGTTTTCTTTGGTATCTAGGTCTTGCGGGCCGCAGTTCTCCCAGCCCGGGCTAGGGGCTTGGCTGCAGGCAACGCACTGGGACGCACTGGGATGCACTGGGACGCCCGCCGCCACCGCGCCAGAACCTGCCGGGATCGCACGGAAAGCCGCTCTCCCTCGTGCCCTCGCTTGGAGGGGCCACGCTACTTCTCTGACAGACATCTCTCTAAAAGACTATCCTTTAAAAGACTATTTTTAAGCCGTGCTAGCCTAGGGCGAAGCCTAGCAGAAACGCACCGCTTTGAAGCGTTTGCTTCCTCGAGGCTCGGGCTGAAAGGCAGCACAGTTACTCCAGCCCGTTTCACCCGTCCAGGTGTTCCTCTCACCCTTCTTTCAAAAGAGGTTTTTGGCATCTCGCCCCACCGCTGCCTCTCCCGGCCTGCGAGGAGCAGGGAGGCTCCGCGCTGCCCTCCGCGCTCCTCGGGATCCCTGCGGGACCCTTCTCCATCTCCGCGCTGGCAAAGGGGGCCCTTTCCCGCGGGGCCCTAAGCACTAGAGCGTCGCTCGCGTGTCCCGCGGGAGCCGCCTGGGCGCAGAGCAGCTCCGGCTTTTCCATGGAGAAGAGCCCGGCTGCGCAGGCCCCTCCACGGCCGGGGCTGGAGAAACCCCCTGCTCCCCACAAACCAGCCCGTTTGCCACGAAAGGCCGGGAAGCAGCAGCCCCCCGGAGACCACGTCGGCACTAAGGGCTAACCAGGAACGCGGGAAACCGCAGCGTCAACTCTCAGTCACACGGGTTTAACTAAGCACACCTCCGCTCTCCCCAACTTTTCCAAAAAGTCTGTTTCTCAGAGGAAAAAAAAAAAAAGAAAAAAACCGACTATTTATATCCCTGAAAGGGCTAAATCTCCCCTCAACTCCCAAGCTCTGGAGAACCAGATTAATATATTTTACGTGGAACTCTTTGGTACTGCCCTGCCATGGCGCAGCAAAGCTTTACGTGGATCTAGCTGTCTGCCTTACGCCGCTGCCTCCTCACGGAGACCCGCAGCAAAGCAGTACACGAGGCCACAGGCCTGGCCTACCCTCAAACCCGGGCTGGAGCTTCCCGAGCCCTCGGGAGCAGCTCCGGCGGGAAGCGGAGGCCGAGGCGGGTATTGCAATCCCCTTGGACACACAAAAGCCGCGGACGTCTCTGAAACGCACCCTGCATCTCCAAAGCTGTGCTTATTTCTCGTTTTTGGAAAAAGGTACCACTTTTGTCTTCACAAATCCACTCGACTTTAGTCCCTTAAAGTCTCTCTACAGGGAGGGTAAGGAAAAAAAAAAAAAAAACTTAAAGAAAAAGAGTCATTTCACAAGAAACCACCTTAAAGCAAGGGTCAGATTTTCCCTATTTTGACGCTCCTTGTCACCTCTGCTGTTGCTCAAATTACTTGCGCATACAGATTAAAAAAAAAACCTAGCAACTTTCTAAAACAACCAACCAACCTAACTTAACTTGCAAGTGAACGTGGTAAAAGAAATTCTCCAAAGGACAGGATACATTAAAGGAAGCCTTGCTTTTTATCTACGCTTCATGACTGTACTAAGCCACTAAAATGAATAATTTTGGTTTCAACTTAAAAGTATTGTGCATTTTTATGAGGTTTGCTTTGTGCTGTTTGATTACTGCGTTTTTTTTAGAAAAAAATACACAGAAATGCCAAAAAAAAAAAAAAAAAAAAAAAAAAGACTTGCTCTTTCAAACTTGCTCTTGCTGGCGAGCGAATCCACTCGCTTTCACAAATGGTTTTAGTCTTCTGGAAAGGAGACGCTGTGCTCACCAGTAAATCAAACACACTGAGGTATAAAAAGGAGAACAGGAAAAAGTTCTCTGCTGCAGCAGCAATTCCAAAAAAAAAAAAAAAAAAAAAAATCCCCCCTCCCATGTCTCCAACCCACAGAACTGCAGTATAATGAAGAACACAATTCTCTACAAATACCTATTACTTTTTTTTGCCTCCCTCCATTAAAAAAAAAAAAAGAACAACAACAACAAAACACTATATAGAGCCAAATTTTTGGCTTAGTCTACAGAATTCACCACACAAATCACCTAATGTGCACAGCAACACGTTTGTGCATGAAACCCCATCCGGGGTAGAGGTAAAACTTTCTGAACTGTGAGTATGTGGGGAGGGGAAGGGGGGGGAAAAAAAAACCAGGGGAGGGAAGGGAGGACAATGAGGTAGATAGAATTTAACTTTACAGGCTCACTCCCTGCAGAAAAGGTAAGTACATTCATCTGTAAAAAAATTAAAGATGAGGTAGGTTTGAATTAACGTTGTATTTTTCTTTCATTTTCTCTTAGAAGAATTTCCCTGAGACAGTTTCTTCCCAATTGAGACACCGATTAGAAGACGAGGATCCGATTGTTTCCGAAGTCGACGACGACGATCATGCCGTCGGGGGTGACGGCGATACCTGAGGGCCGGTCCATCTGGCCAAAGCCGCTCCCCTGCGCGCCAAACTTGCACAGGAAGCTGCCGTTGGACTCGAATATCTGCACCCGGTGGTTCCTGGAATCGGCCACGATGATGCGGCCCTCCTGGTCCACGGCCACCCCCTGCGGGCGCAGGAACTGCCCGTTGCCGGTGCCCTCGGAGCCCAGGAAGCGCGCGGACTGGCAGTCCGGGTGGATGACCAGGAGGCGGTGGTTGTTGAAGTCTGTCACGACCAGGTGGCCCTCGTGGTTGAAGGTCACACCTCTGGGGGAATCAAAGTGCTTCCAGAGCGCCCCTTCGAAGCCGTACTTGTTGAGGAACACGCCGTCGGGCCCGAAGAGCTGAACGCGGTGATTCCTTGTGTCGGAGACCAGGATTTTGCCCTCCGGGTTGACGGCCACATCCCACGGGTAGTTGAATTGCCCGTTCTTGGTTCCTTTCTCCCCGAATTTCAGAATGAACTGGCCCTCGAACGTGAAGATCTGGATACGGTGATTGTCCTTGTCGGCCACGACGATCCTACGCGAGGCGTCGCAGGCCACGCCAGCGGGACGATCGAACTGGCCGGGCCGGGAGCCCAGCGTGCCGAACTTGTGGTGGAAGGTGCCGCAGGGCTCGAACACCTGGATGCGGTTGTTGCTGCGGTCCGCCACGATGATGTAGCCCTCCTTGTCGACGCTGACGCCCCAGGGGCGGCAGAGCTTCCCGTCGCTGTCTCCCTCGCTGCCGAACGAGAGCCCGGGGAGCCCGATGCCGATGTAGCTGCGGCCGGATTTCACCGTGACCTTGAAGGGGCTGTTCTCGATGTGCTGGTTGCACATCATCACGGACACCAGGTGTTCCCCCTCCAGCTGCGGCCGGTAGCTGACCAGGTAGGTCCCGTTCTGCTGATCGCTGACGTCTGCCCCGAAGAGGTTCCCGTCCGGGCCCATCACCACGGCAGAGATCATGTCGCCGCCGGAGAGCCGAGGCTCGCCGTCGTGGTCGTAGCCCATCACCGTGAAGGAGGCCACCTTGCCCTGCAGCGCACGCTTGAGGCCCTCCCCGGTGGCTTTGGTGAGAGGGGCGAAGGCCCCGCTGCTGACAAAGCCCATGGATTTAATGGCCATGTACAGGGCCTGGTCAGGCGGTGTAAACATGATCCTGTCGTCCTCCTGGGGCTGCAGGAGGCCTCTCACGTTCTTCAGCTCCTGCACCTGAGCCAGCATGCGGTCCCGAGCCAGAAGAATGTCCATGGTGCGGCCCTCCTCCAGCACCTGCTGCACAGCGCTGATGGTGTTGTCCAGCTTGTTCAGGTTCTGGCGCAACTTCTCGACTTGCAAGTAGAGCGACTTCGCCTTCACTTGGCGAATCTTTTCCACCTTGGGGGGACAGGAAGGGAGGGAGAGGAGGAGAGGGAAGAGAGAGAAACGTGGAATGCTCGGATCAGGAAAGACAGTGGCATTTCCTAATGTGACTCTTACACACAGAGGAGCTACGCAGTTGTCAGGAAATCCATGATGGGGAGAGAAATGAGCAAACCCGACTGTGTCCCCATCACTGTCATTCCTGTGACACGCACCTGGCGTGACGGCGCAATGGGAGAGAGCTGCACTGCTCTGCCATTGGGAAGGAAGAGGGGCTTGTTCACTAGCTAATGACCACCTATCTCCTTCCTCAACTGCAGCTCTACCGCCTGGTCCCTAGGTCTTCAGAAGGCAGATCTTACTTGAACGCTGGGAAGCAGAGAAATTCCTGTGGTTCAAGATGACAGTCCCTATCTCATTCCTTCCTCCCCCCAACACCGAGCAGATAGTGGCCGACTCCAAGGGAGACTGGAGGCCAATCTGCATTTCAGAAGGTGGCTGTTATTACCTGAGACTGGGCCAGGAGTTAGATAGGAGTTCGCATCAGCTAGAAGCTGCTTCTCCCCAGTGACTTCCCAGGCTGCCAGGATTGTGCTTTCACTTCAGGCTATTTCTATGCGACTGGCTAAGACCAGATCTCTCACTCCAGGACTCTTGGGGTCAATTGTTTGGTCATTTTCCTTATTGCAAATACTGGCAATCATGCTAAGCTCCTGCTTTACACAGGACAGCTTAAAATGTCACTTAAAAGGACACAGGACGCTGCTGCTAGCTCCTACTTAGAAGACTGAAGCTCAAACAATACGGTTTGTTTACAACTATTTTACATATGCCTGCGGTTCTTTTGTTCTGAAAAAGATTTTGGAGCATCTGGCAAAGACATTTCCTTTGTAAAAGTAAATGAAAGATGTAACTACTTTGTTGCTGCAAAAATGCATTTCATTACTGCACTGCAACCAAGCAAATATTCAGAGCAACCAGCAAAGTGCTGCAGTGAAAAACAACTGGCTGCCTAAAGACTCTTGTCAGAGCAGGGAGCAGATGAAAGAAATTCACAGCAGACACAAACATGCTGTTTCACTTCAGCTGCAAGGCATGCAAGTTTTACTTGTTTGTTAAAAAATATATATATGTGTGTGTTTCTTCCAACAGCTCATTAAAAATCACAAGTTTTCAGAAGTGATACAAGTTTTCAGAAGAGATGAGCAAACTTGCCCACTTTGAGTGCTTCTGCTTTGATAACCCATATTATTCACTAGTGTCATTCTTGATGTTGGGTTTAAGCTTTCTGCTTTTTTTTTTCCTGATTTTTTTAAATTTTTTTGGCCAGTACAGGCAGCAGCTACACAGAGCCTGCTCTCCTACTCCACTTAGTCTGGTGCAAATGAAGTTCATAGGAAAAAAATCAGTCTCATAGGATTCCTTCTAGTTTGTTCCAAGAAGGAAAAAAAAGTTTCTTCTACATGCAAAGGAAAGAAGCAAAGTGAAGCACAGAAGCTGTACTTAAGTCTACACTGGCATATTAAAGAGCTTTTAAAGGATAATTTCTTTTGAACACAAGACACTTCCCGTGCTGTCAGCATCAGACTTTTCCAGGGCTGAATGTTGCAGCAGAGCCAGCAGAGGGAGCGCCTGCCTCTCTCGTGCCATTGTGTGAACACATGGGAATCCCCAATTCAAAAAACCAAAACCTCGAACCCACAAGCAAGCCCCTTCTCTCCCCCTGCCCTGCTCCCAGTACTAAGGGACACCTTCTTTCCAAGCCATCTCCAGTCAGGCTCCAGCATCCTGCTTCCCAGGGCGCTGCCCAGCCCCCGACACCGCCGTGCCTGACCTCGGAGTGCGCGTTCCTCAGATGGGTATCAGCCTGACCCCGTGCCAGTTGCAGAGCGTGTTTCCAGTTGGAAAGGTTACCTGCCAGCAGTTAAAGTGTGCAAAACACAGCCACCGGGCGCATACCTTCCAGAGCAGCTCGCACTCCCGCTCCTCCAGGGCCTTCTTGTGCCTCGTGGTCACTGCTTTCACTTCGGACTGTACCACCTTCGCTTTCATCTCAACCTGCTCTGCCACCGCCTGGGCCTGTTCGATGCTCAGCTGGAGGGTACAAGAGGGGGTGCAAGAATAAAATAAATCCCTTAGTTAAAGTTCAGCCAAGCCAATCAAAACTTCATTAGAGAACTGGCTCTTACAGTTAACCCTATGGCTGCAGCAGAAGGCACAGAGTGACTCACCAGATTTTACCAAGCTTTCACCCATTGCATATATCAAGCTCTGGAAGATAATTTCAAAAATCCGCTATATGGGTGTGTGCCTTCAGGGTACCCTGCATCAACACCACAGGCCAGGTTTTTGGTGCCATTCCAGGAAGCAGTTGATACAAACTTAAATGTGGGAATCATAGAGACTCCCACATATACAACCGTTCAGGCTCCGGCTGCACTGCACATAGAAGGTCAAAAGTTTCTCTTGGTCTTCACAACCGTTCAGATGGTGCTTGCAGCGCACACACCACAACACTGACTGCTTCTGGGTGCAGCAAACAGACTTTTACCTATCTGGAGCTGCACACAAATACCTTAACAGGATATAAACAGGAAAGAGAATCTCCACACAAAACAGAATAGACGGTGATTGCTGAGACATACTTGCAGAGTCATCCATGCTTTGCATAGAGACCAGGCTGCTGATTTTATAATTAATACTCTATAGTACTAATATTGAAATGCACTCTGTGGTAATGCTCCAAAAGCACAAGGAATGTGTTGGGAAGGAACATGTACACTAACTAAACCTCTCTTCTCACCTAAAGGAGAAAAAAAATGCAATTTCATGAAATTTTCCTCTCAAGCTGCTCCCAATTTCACAAATTTTCACAGAAAAGAGCATAAAAGGGAACATACCAAACAAGGTAAGAGCAGGCAAAACAGAGGGATCATACTAGTACAAAGGAAAAAGTTTGCCAACGAGAATTAACTGGTTCTTTACAAGTAAAGGTCATGCAGTGAATCAGCATTAAGTGTGCAGATGAGGTAGTGACTCCTTGAGAATCAACAGAAGGCATAATTTTTAGTTGCAGAATCCTCATGGGGAAAGGTTGTATAGGGACTGTACTTAACCAACATATGATTTTCCTTTCCTCCTGCTGTAAGGGAAGCAGATCACAGCATCTTTTTACCTTCAGAATTTCAGGAATTCTGGAGCTTCTTATATCAACATATGGTAAATAATTATCTCACTCCTCCAATCCTCCACCAGCTTGACTGGCAAGAATTTAGTTTGTCGATGGCTGAGAAAGGAACTCAGGAACTCACCTCTTTGCTCTCCTCATTACGTACTGCAAGCTATGTTAACATCCAGGGCTATTTGTTTTCCAAATACAGCATTTCTGTACAGGCTTTACAACGCCCTTCCCTCACCCTGGCCTGAGAAATTGGCCCATTTCTCCATTTTTGCCCTGCCTGAGCCTAGATGACAAGGGGATGCTCTGGCAGAGAGTGTTTTCAGGAAGCTGTGCTTCACGTGCAATGTGATCCACGATACTGTTCCTCAGAAATGCTGTCTTGATAAAACAGAAGGCAAAAGAGTGAATTGCTAAGGGGGTTACAGTAGTACATTTAGGGCCTTCTGGCAAGTATCCTCAGTTTAATTCCGTACTAATCAATGAGCCACCTGATGTGACAATCTAACTATCAGATATGATCCAGCTTTGGGCAGGAAGTCAGACAAGGGCTTTTTTGTTATCTCTATGGAAGTTAGTCATCGGTATTTCCAGAATCTGATCTGGCAAATGTAACAGTAGCTAATTTGTGCTAGTAATGGGAATGTTACCACTCAATAGAACATCCTGATGAAAGCAGAACTATACTGACGTTTGGATATTTTTCATGTCATGTAGTTCTTCTTAAACAGCTAGGCTGAATTAAACGTATTTTTCTCAGGTCACATGAGAGCAGCGAGCTGAAAGGGAAGGGAAAGACCATGCAAATCAGTCAGGAGTGGAGACTTGGAAAGTTTTCCTCGGGGTTGTCTTTCATCTCAGAGACACGGGCAGCGTTTCTGGCTTTAATGCCAGGAAGGCAACAGCAAACTGTTTGGTAAAGAAAACGGGAGAGCTGCTTGAAGGCTTCTCTGCAGAGCAAAGCTAACTGAGAGAAGTGCGTTCCTCCCTCACCCAGCTCCCAGCTCTGTCACCTCTGCTGCATTTTTAACAAGGCTTTAGATTTGGGGACAGTGCAGTTACCCGCTGCCACTGGAGGCAGATCTGACTTGCCTTCACACGAAGCTTCTGACAGACAAAGCTGACTCTAAGCTTCAAGACCACAGAAAGTGAAAAACCCATCAAAATAATGAGCAAAGCACAGATGAAGTCACAACTGCCCACAGACAAAGATGTCTTGTAATCCAATAGTCCTTGCAAGAGAAAGTCTAGATGCAAGAATTACCGCACTTCTATTCCATCTGTGTCTCAGGATTCGAATACAGAAACAGCTTCTATTTATTGCAGGGAAAAAGCATGCATTTCTTCAAAACAGACCTGGAGGAGTCTTATCAAGTGCAGCAAAATACCCTTCTGCTTTTGCCAAGGGGACGCAAGCATCTCCTTAAATATTTAGGTGCTAGGAAAACTACACTGCCCATGCATATTCCAAATCTAGCAAGGATCCCTGCAAAGGCAGAAAGATCTTGGCTTACCTTCGTGAGATTTCTGAACAGCAGTATTTATTAGGATCACGCTCTGTTTCCTCATTGGGAAAGTTGGGCTATATTGCCCAACTACCCCCACAGTATTTTATTCAAACCAGAATCCACTGCTCAAGAAATCCAAGAGGTATGAATCCCTATCGATCGTGATCTTCCAGCTAGAGGAAGCACAGGTATGGCAGGGTAAGTAACTATGCTATGAATGCATCCCCACCATGATGCCATCCTGACCTCCTCCACAGACCTGAGGCTGGAACAGCTCACCAAAGGGCAGCGAGGACACCTGAAACACTAAAGCTCTAATAAACAGGCTATTTTTGGATTGCCAAGATACTGACAAAGCTTTGGACAAGATCACACTACCCCTTGTTATGCCAAAACAAACTAGAGCAGCCTAGGAGAGGAGGACAGGCAAGACAGCTATATAAGGCAGCAATCTCGATCTGGTCAGGCACAATATACAGCAAAATCCATATTAAAGGAAAGCACCTCATACTGATTATGAGTACTAGAATATTTATCAAGTACTAGAATATTTATCACCTGCCACTAATGAATGAGATTGCTGGCCAGTTCACACGCTTGGGAAACAGAAGATAAGGGCTGGGTTTAACAGAGTGCCTGGTTCCGTTATCCAAGATGCGAGGGGTGCCAGCTACGCTGGCTTGGTTACCTTGCTCTTGGTTGCTGGCGTAAATTCCTTACTCGCAGTCAGACCTTCTCACTTGCACGGCTTCACCGTGACCGCGGACGGCCAAGACGCCCCTCCTGCCATTAAGGATGTCAGTGTGTGCACACTTCCACCCAGGCTGGTATTAAAGCACGACAGACTTGCACCCATTTTGCTTGCTCAGCTTCATGTCACATTCCCAAACCTGCGGAGTCTGCCTGCAAAGCCACATACCCAAAACAACTCTGTTTCCACCCACTTCCAGAAGCTTAAGTGACAGCCCTAGACCAGGCACCCCAGTGCCATCCTTCCCGGGTAGGAGCCTCCCAGCAGCACAGACTCCATGCGGAAACTCCCAAGGAGGCTCCAGTGATTCCAACCCATCCACCTCCTCCTCGGGCTGACCCGGTTTCTGACAGTATCTCCCTCCTCCTCCTCCAAAGCCCACGTGTTCAGGCTCCGACTCATGGGCTTCTTGCTGCCTGCTCACAGGGATCCCCTCCACGCAGCACAAGGCCAGGAGGCTGCAGGGCTGGAACAGCTCTCCCTACCACCAACTCTTAGGCCTAAGAGGTTGGAAGGTGACAGGGCTGCTTCCTCCATGTCCTGCTAACGACCTGACCTGCTGCAAGCTGCAGCTTTCAAATTAAGGCGCTGCCAAACACCCCAGCAAAAGCAAAGCTTGGGCTAGCATTGGAGTTCAATTTTTTATTTTTATTTTTATTTTTATTTTTATTTTTATTTTTATTTTTATTTTTAAACACAAGCAGCATACAGGGATCATATTATATTTTAACTTGCTCACCTGGAAATTAACCCTAAATGGGAGCACTCAGTACTTCCCTGTTACGCAAGTGCGTTAGATTACATGCACATACATATATATATAACATGTATATATACAATTACACATGTATAGATGTATTTTAAGAGCATGACATTTTGAAGAAGCCATCTATCTTTCATCATAAGAGATTTACGTTCTGTTTGTGACCCAGTCCTTGGGAAACGCCTGAAAGCAGCCAGCCACATGGGTGGATTCATGAGGTAGAACAAGGCAGCACCACAGGCTCCCGTATCCAAAGGGAAGGGTCCTTCTTCCCCCACCCATCTCCACATTAATCTGGTGTCAACTCTGGCTTTCAGACCCCTCTGTGAGTCAGTTGGAGTCATGGAAAATGCCAGACACGTATCTTGGCTAGGAGGATAGCTTTCCACTGCCCAGGAAGAAAGCTCCAAGGTCCAGAGATGGTTCTTTCCATCCCACCGCCTGCCACCACAAGCGGTGCTCACGGCAGAGCAGCCCAGGGAGCCGACCCGGCCCCAAAGCAATCCCAAGGAAAGGTTCTCCTTTCGGCTGATCAGAACAAGGTCTCAAGTTAGGGCCAGGTTTAGAAATGCCCGATCCGTGCCCGGAGCAGAGCAGCACGGGCGAGCAAGACCGCCCAAGGAAGGCCAGGCCCTGGCTACGGCCTTGCTGCCTGCTAGAGCGGGGCTCAGCTCCCCGCTACAGGGAGGCTGCCCGAGCCACGGGAGCCTGATCTAGTCCGTCACTCCTGAAACAGATCCCAACTCACAGCTTTTCTCTTTTTCCCTTTTTTTTTCCTCCCCCCCCCCTCTCCTTTCAGACTGAAAAACAATCTCCTCCAAAACCGCAGGAAGAGTTTAAATAAACATTTCTTCCTAAAAGCCTTCAACTTTGGTTAACCAGATACTCTCCAGCAAGCTGACCCGTGGCTTGACTTCCTCCCTCCTGCAAGGCCCTTCGGCAGAGCCCACCTTTCCTTCCGACGAGCAAAGCAGAGTGGCCCAGGAGAAACCCTCTCCTTGCCCATCCTCAACAGCTCATGCCAGAGAGCTCTTGCTTTCACAGCCTACTAAAGAAGAGAGTTACTAGTAACGCAGTTTGATTCAGTCATGCTAAGAACTGCTCCTGCACCATATTCCCTTTCCATCCCTTTATAACTGGAATCTTCCATATTCCCCACATGGCAGCTTGTGGCTAGGACCATCATTTAATGTTAAGTTTCCAAGCTCCGACAAAAGCCCCCAACAAAATTTCTTTTAAATTAGAGTCTAATTAGTTTAGGATATGTCTTAAGTCCACGCTGACATACTCTTCTCCGTTATGGAAACATATAGCTGCACAGCACAGATTTTGTATGGCAGGCTCACTGTGTTGCTTCTTGACAGGAGCACCTCTGCTTTTCTTTCCAGCTGTGTCCCAAGTTCATCTAGTTTTTGCTGACATTGCTTAGGTACCCTCTGCCTGGAGCTGTATAAGGAATTATTCCCATGGATACACACAGAGGTTACCACCTCCTCAACTCTATCGCTTGGGTTTGCTTATTACACCTATTTTAAATGGTGATTCTGGGGGAAAAAATATTCAGTTAGTAACTGAATATTCAGTTTTTATTTTGTTTATAAAATCAACCAAGTTTTTTTTTTTTTTTTTAATCTTGCATTTACTTTATTATTCAGCAAACCACCTACTGAGCACACCCAAGGCCATCTCTCAGCGTGGCAATACTCAGCTAGACCAGGGCTACGTAGGAGGCAGTAGGTAGCTCAACCAGGCCCAGGACAGACGAGTAAATCCATCTGAGCTATTTCTTTGAATTGCATGAACAAGATCTTTAGTACCCAATCCATGCTGGAGATGAACCAGCACTAATGGCAGCTCACTGCAAGGGCAGGAGCCTGTAATGTAAAGAGCAGAACTGGAAGGGAGCAAGGTAAACCCAAGAGGACACACGCAGGTACAAAAGTGCTCGTGCCAATAGCAGCAGAGTGTCCTGTGTGTCATTCTGCTACTTTCTGCTCCAAGAGACAGTCACTACTTACATGATTTATCTGCACCAGTTAGATGATTAAGAGCCCTGGAGGTCAAAAGCAGTAATTTAATTACTAACAGACAAGCCCTTGTTTAGGCCAGCTTGGAGAAATTCAAAACACTGCTCTGGTGAGGTTCTCTAAACTCGTATAATCCCTTCCTTCTTGCTCATTCAGGGGACATGTTAAGTGTTTCAGTATGGCTTCTACTGAAGAGCCTTATGATCCATGCTGACAATTTAAAAACACATCTTGGAAGGGGCTGAGGTTTGCTGAATCCTACGTAAGCACGGGGCTTTAAATTAGCTGCTGAGCTCCAAAAACTTACGCTGCTCTGACGTACACGGCTAACAAGTTAACATCAAATGCTGAAGGGCGACCTCAACAACAGTTTAGTGTCTATCAGCATCACAATGATTATTTCATGATGCAGGTGGACTTGAAGACAAATTAGCTGCTCCTGTCCCACTATTGCAAAACTACTTTATTATCACTAATCAGTGAGGTAGGAAATTGTCCCCCCTTTTGCAGAAAGGGATCCAGCTTTAAAATGGGCAAATCCCTCCCTCCCTCACAGGCACAGGCACAGCCACACACACCCATCAAGACACACAAGCCTTATCCTGAGTAACCTGCCCTGAGTACACAGAAATGCTGTTGTGCAGCAGGGAAGTGACTTGGGAGAAACTGAGAGATCACTGGTAAAAGCAGTGCAGGAAGAGACCCAATACATTGTTTAATAAGGAAAAAGAGGTAAAAAACCACTGAAATCCTTGTCTACTAAAGATAAGCAGTGACGGGATGACAACAGTTTTCATTTGTAGCATGTATGTTTGTCCGGAAAGGGAAAATTAAAAAAAATGGGAGGACATGCAGACATCTCAGAGAAAACTTACTTCATGTACTTCAGGTTTTGCTAATATATACACACAAAAAAAATGTTATTGAACCAATTTCATATAAAAATATTGAGTTTAAGCCAAGTGTCCAGCTCAAATCTGTAACAGTTGAGGACGACATAGCTAGATTTAGTGGGGAGTCTTTGCAGAAGCCTGGAAGTGGCAGTATTGTTTGCACACTAAGTGCTAACTCGCCCTGAGAGACTACCCAAAAGCTTTGAAGAATATGGTAGTTCAAAGCCTAGCTTCCCATCAAGCCTTTCCACCCCAAAACTGCTGCAGAGACAAAGTTATGGCTAATTTCATGTAATAGTTCATTTCCTACTCAAAGTCCTTCTGTAGTTTGAAGCACTGTGCTCTTTTCCTTCTCTCCCTCATGCCTCCATTGGAAGACTATACATCCTGCCTCAGCTATGACAAGCAGCTACAACACGTACCCACGTATGAACAGTAACATTTTAAATGGAAAGGGGCTACACAACCAGCTCTGGCCACATAATGATATATTAGCTACAAGCTCCATTCCTCTACAGGTGCAGGTTAGAAATTTCACACTAATCCAAATAGCTCATTAGGACTTTGCATTTAGTGGCAATACTGAACCATGTTCCTAGCGTGGCCCATGTTTTTGGTGCTAGTAGACATGAAAGCTGGAATTAAGCCTCAGTTGTAAAAACAAAAGTGGGCTTGGCACTGCTGTACAAAACCAGAATTTTCTTCAAAATGCTTCATGCTCAAGTTAATTTGCACAGAGCTTTAAACATATTGCTATTTACAAGACAGGACGACGCAGCCAGAATGCAAAATTCACGTAACAGCATTTTGTTTTCAGCTATGCAGACACTTCTGTCAAAAATCTGAGAGAGCAGAAGGAGTGGGAAGGCTGGCAGCAGAAGCAGAGAGAGTTTTCTGCCTGACACCTTGCCCTGTAACAGACACAGCTTGGGGTGGGTGGGTGGGGGTGTGTGGAAGAGACAGAAAAGGGATAAAAATAAAATACTCGAGTGTATCTTACTTGAATAGCCTGCCGTCCTTGCTGAGCATCTGCCAGGAGCTGGATGGTGAGAGTCCTGGAATCCTGGAGGGCATCTTGGAGGTAGATAAAGCTGTGACCCACATGTCGTCCCATGGTACATTCCCGACATATGGGGACAGAACAGGTATCACAGTAGAAATGCAACACCTAGAAGAGAAAAACCTGTATCATTACCTATAATAAATAATTAAAAGTGTCAGGAAGGAAGAGTCCAAGCAAGTAACTATAAAAGGAGATGTTATAGGTTATAGTGATAGGCAAAGACTTCACAATTAGTTTCTCTGCAGAGGAAGAGCCATCCCTCTCAGCAAGCTCTGGATCAGACCTCAACAGTTGGATGAAAGTGTCGTTGTTTTCTTTGCAATACAATACTAGGAAGAATGTCCCCATCAGCCTTCTCCTAAGAACGGAAGCCATCTGCCAACACTTGCAGATTGGAGATGTCACCTATGGCAAGTTTCAGAGGAAAACTCTTCCTGCCTACACGAACACTGCATTCTCTTAGGTGGGTCGTGTATTACTCACTGCATGGGAGAGCTGAAGAGTCCCATCCCACCTCCTCCACCTGCGAAGGGGAAGGCAAGGTACCCATGCTTGGAACCATCCTCTACTTTCCTCAAAACATCATAACGCTTGTGTTCAGGTCAGGGACAATATTAGGCACAACTCCCTTCTACCAGTCCTCAAGAAAGCAATTCTTTGCTAAGCACCATAATGTTTCCTAGGCTTGGCACATATGGAGACAATGGAGAGCAAAACTGAATGTTAACTTGCCCATCCTTGCATTTTAATGCCAAACTCTGAGTAGTGACTAAAACCCCTTTTCTATGCACAAAGTACTCGGGGGGGCGGTGGGGGGGAAGCCCTCTATATTCAATTTGCTGTGTCTTACAGGACATGCTATCCTAGAAACAGAAAACATGGCCCATTCATGAGCTGTAACTATTTTCATTCCTCCCAGCAGAGGGAAGTGGTATGCAGAAATAAGCTTTCTCAGGGAACTGCGTTTTCTTGAAGAGTCAAAATCATCTGGGTGGCCTTTTTTAAGGATGCAAGTGAAAGAGTACAAAAACGACTGAATACGAAACTTTGTTGAATTAAATTCTCTTAGCTAGGTAACCCTAAAGCGTATTATAGTGAGAAAGTCTCAGATTACCATGAAAGATTTAAAAATCCACTACAGGATTAGACCAAGTAGAGTTTCCACGCTACAAGTAGGTTTTTTTCCATCATCAGCTGTTGGATCCCTACCTCATGGAAAAGGGCAAAAGCACTGGTGCCTGCCTTGTCCCACGGTTGCCACCCGGCACGTTCCAGGTCCACCGAATAGTTCACGGTGCAGCGTGTGACATCCGCTCTGCCCTCCTCCCCCAGAAGACAGCGGGGAGGAAGACAGGTGATCCCATCAAATTTCCTGTATCGCAGGAGCCATGCTCCAAGCTCCTATGAGTGCGACAGCTGAAGCGCTACACGGATTAATTCCTCAAAGGGGTGTGTGTCTGAGTGCGTGCGCACGCGTGCCAGGGAGGTTTTACTGAAATCCCTTCTTTTGCAAGTTATGTTTTGCTGTAGGGAAATCTGAACTGAGCTTCTTTTATTTCTGTTCAAATAGCAAATCCCCGTGTAGTATCTCAGATTCTCCTAGTCTTCTGGAAAGATGTGCTGCCTTGGCTCCCAAGTGCGTTAGTCAAATAAAACAGCATCTTCTTCAACCAGAGGGCTCCCTGTCTTTATGCTGCAGTTGCCTAAATCTGAATATAGTGTTTACTTTTATTTTGTGCAGCTCTGTAATTGCACTGTTGAAATTACAGGGAACATTTATTACATGTTGCTGAATGACTCCACTTAAACAACTGAGAAGTTTTGAGAGGATGAAAACCAAGACAGGGTATCAAGTTAAGTCATATGAATCCAATGTACTTTAAAAACCTACAGTAGGGATTTGGGGCCTCAATCAAGTAGAGCAGCTGAACAGAAAATGGTGACCATATGAGCAGAAGCTCCCAAGCAAGCTAAACCTGACTTCAGTTGTCCTATTCCACTCCCTCCAAAACAGCTAACACCAAAAGTAGGGTAAACACCAGCAAACCGTCCCGTTCTGGAGCCCCAGGTGCTCCTGCTGCAAAGTGACTGTGTACTGTGGTGGTAGAGAGTTATTCAACTGCTCAAGCCAAGGGAAACCAGATCTAAGGTGTTCAGTTGCCTCTTGCCTCCCACCAAACAGTGGTGGAAAAGGCGACCCTTGAATTCACAAGAACAGGGCGCTTTAGAAGTGCAGATTACACAGGAGAAAAACAAAACAACTTCCCCAAAACACGGCAGGCAATCACAACCCAAAACACATCTCTTGAGTAGGCACCAGCAACCATCAGAAGGCAAAGGAAGGCAAAGGCTCCCCCGATGGTTTCTTAGTAATGAGAAAACGGTGAAGACAAAGTTCACAGCCTAGATTTAAATCTGAGAGCAAAGGGGAGTTAATGAGCCTGGGGGAGGGAAGGGGGAGGAAGCAAATAAGGGCGATCCTGCATACTCTGCCATTACCCTGTTATTTCCAAGTTATCTTAAACACACACAGGAGAGAGAGCCCCATGCATAACCCCCGCGGCGCCCGCTGGCCGGCCGGGAAGGGAGCCGGCCCCGCGGAGCAGCCCGCGGGCGCCCCTCAGCCTCAAGATGGCCGCGGAACCTTCCAGAAGGGCCTTCCCGGCGGCCCCACGGGGAGGCCGCGCAGGGCAGGCCTCCCGCTGCGGCGGCTCCGTGGCCACGCGAGCCGCTGGCTCCCGTGCCCGGGTCACCTCCTGTCGGGGACACGGCTCCACGCCGGCTTCCACGGCAAAGGAGGGAGGAAACAGGGAAGCTCAGGGAGCAGGGTGAGCGGCTGCTCCCCTGCACCCGCACAACCTGCGTTCAAAATGAAAAACAAGACCAGTCTCGAACGGTCGGCGAGCGAGGGGAGGAAGCGAAAGCAATTCCAAGGCTCCCCTAAAACAGCTCGGCTGCCAATGCCAAACTTTACAAAACAATACTTGGAAGAAAAGTGCCGATTTTTTGTTTTTTTAAACCCTGTCCTGCCTGAAGGGGCAGTGATGGGGTGGCGGGGACAGGAGCTGCGCTACCATTTGAGCCCCCACCCAGGTAATTCACATGTTTCCCAAATGCCTGAGCGAGCGTTTTATGAACCAAGTCTTCAAACGCGCTGGTTTTCCCAAAGAGCAGAAATGCTCCCACAGAGGAAGAGGAAGGAGAGAGAGTGGAGTGAGGGACAGGGCAGCAGAGCCCATTCTTCTTTCCAAGAACTGCAGAATTTTATAAGCTCTATGTAAATTATTTTTTCCCCTAAAGTAATTAATCTATAAATAATTACAGCAAGGTAGGGTTCTTCTATAATAAAACAAATGGATAACACATCAAAATATATTTTGCTAAAAGTCAATATTGTTCTAGTAAGGGAGCGGTGAATAACTCCTAAGTTATTTTTTAAACTATTACTTTAATTATTATCAGTTTCTACCAAAATCGAATGAAGATGGGAAAAGGCAGAAGCAAAAAGGGGAATTGCTTTGGAGATAGTTGATAGTGATTTATTTTAAAATAAATCAGCTATGGGTTGATTATTTCCCAAACAGGAAATATTTCCTGAATTGGTGGCATACAATTTTCGACACAAAACAATAGAGGGAGCCCACTCCAATTTAAACAGAATCAGTGAACCATATTACAGGGCTATTCATCTTTTACAGCCGCGGCAGCCCCAGAAATACAACAGCAAGGCCATAAATGTGATTGCTTCAGGAAAGGCTGTACAGTGTACCGTAAAAAACATTTTACAACAGCGGGAATTCCTGGGTGTCGCTCTCCCCATTTTTTGGTCCATCTGCTTTCAAAGGGGGCCGGGGGAGGGGTGGCCACGTTGTTAAACGTCCCCCGGGCCGGCGCGGCCATCAATCATCATCTGATGAATGGCCGCTGGAGCTCAACCCTGACCCCGCTCCACAATTCCCACACCAGCCGGACCGCTGACCGCCTTCCCGCACCCCCTCCCGCCTTCCAGCCCTCGCCAGAATTGCCCAAATACCAAGGGCAGACAAAAGCAATGGAATGCAGCGGGCACCGCAAGCCCGGCGCCCACGAGGCCTAGCCTTAACCCATGGCTAAACAACCCCCTTTCGGCAGCCTTAAGGGTGCCCTTTTCCCCTCCCGGCTCACACGGAGCTTCCCCTCGCGCTGCAGCACCTTTAAGAGCATATATGCATGCGCATGCTTAAGGGCATATATGCATGCACGGGGCAAATGACAAAAGCCACCGGACTGCGCTGCCGCATTTAGTTTCTGCCGTGACATTTCAGTATCTTGTAAGGATTGTTTTTAAGCCTGCAATGCTAACAGTTTGTAACGCAAGGGCAGATTTTAAGGTGTCGAGTTCTCTGGAAGCTACCCGATAGCCTTGGATAAACCAAACAACAAGAAACAGAGACAAAAAAAGCAGCCTCCTACATTGTGACATTGTGTTTTTGAAAGAAAGGAATCTCAATTTGTCTTTTGAAACTTATCCTGAGTTTATGGAAAAAAAAAGAACACATACCATACCTTACCCATCTAGATATTTTTTCCCACCACTAAAGGTATTTTATTATCTAGTTGCCTTGACTGTAACTTGTGCTACCAAAGTCACCGGTGTTTGAAAGGCTTGGGCCATTACAAATTCACTCTCGCATGATTCTCTCCTGTTTCTTCCTGCTGTTTCCCAAAATACTGGGAGAAAAACCTGCTTCCCTGCATCATTCATGCAGCACTTCTTTCCCCCCCCCCCTTTTTGTGCACACGCCACTCAAGACACTGGTTCAGTGTTTGGTGCAGATGGTCACTGTGGAGTTTAATTGGAAAGAGGTAATTTTTACTCTGTAGGAAGCTGGCCCTGATTTCCACTTTAAGGACAACTTGTGACAATTAACTTAGTTGTCACCATGATTAGAGAAGCATTTTAGGAACTTTAACTCCTACAGCGATATTATATATACTCTCAGCTTAAAACTCTAAATATAGATCTTGAAGACTGAAGCAAATCATACACACTAGAACTACAGACTATTTCCCCCATACATGGGACATTGTTTTATCTTGCAGACATATTTAAAAACCTAGAATCCCAGCCCCCTGACTTTCCTAGCTAATGAAAAAAAATCCTCTTTTTTAATGTTCACATGGATGAAAAGCTGCGGTGTAGAAGACAGCAGCTTCATGCAAAGTGTTCACGGCTGCATCCAGCAGCAGTGGAAGCTGCTGCACATGCTCCAGAAGGGGCTCCACAGCTGACTAAAGAATTCACTCTGAAACTGGGGTCAATATCTGTTTAATAAAATTCCTACGATAATGTGGACACCCTTTCTACGATAATGTGGACACCCTTAGGTAGTAGGGCCCTTTGCTATAGGGCATGCAGTGTGCACTGAGCAAGATTTACCACAGGGAATTCGTGGACACCATTTTGCTATTTATCCCCTCCCCAGCTGGGGGGCTTGGAGGAACCAAGAAGGTTTCTGGTCCATTCATAAACTCAAGGGCAAGAGGATCATTCAGCCCTATTAGGCTCAGCTTCATTTCCTTAGTCCATACTGAATGATAAAAGGCTGGATAATGGGGGCATTCAAGACTCATGCAAGCCTGCAGCTTATAGCAAATGAAGCTGTAATGCACTGCACCTTTTCTTTAAGCACTAATGCTGATGTCCCTCCTTCCCTGGCTGTTCCAGAGGGAACTGCTCCCGCTTCTCAGATACACGGGTAGTTGTCCTGAGCCAGTACAGCCAGTACGGGTGGTAACGTTGGGGTAGGACTCAGCAGTCAGAGAAGCTGTGGAGGAAACTCACTTACCAAACCTGAACGTAAGCAGCACTGCCCCAAATGTGAATCCACAGCTCAAAGCTGTGATCTCACCTTGCAACTCAACTGACCTGCTGGCTGCTCTGAAGTAAGGATGAAGTCAGGAAGCCCATTCCCCCTTCCCGCCCTGGTACTCACCGCTCCTGCAAAGACTGGGGAGGTGAAACCACAGCAAACAGCACGAGTCTAACTGTAGAAAAGAGGTTAACTCAACCAGCTGACCCTGGCATCGGAACAGCCAAGCCAGGCACTAGGGGAAGAGGTAAAAACCCACAACTAAGGTCAGAAAGAGTTGCAGATGAGGACTACCCATTACATCAGCTGGGCTACAACACAAAGCCACGTAGTTCAGACCTGATGCTTGGCCAACTGCACAGTAACACATTTTTATCTCATTTCCAGTTGATGATGTCTACCTCAAATTCCAGCTGTGAGAATACAGAGCTGGCTCTAGTTAAACTAAACAGGTTGTTAAACTGGATTACTCAAAATCCTTGATTTTTAACTTCTTTTTCCTTTACCTCATTTACCCTCAAAATCCTTGATTTTTACCTTCTAATTCAAGAAAGCTGCACTGCTAGAGTTCAGAAAAGCCCCTTGGTAATAACAGCTGGGAGCGGAGCAAACACCATCTCAATCACAGTTTGCATTGGCAAAGGAGTGTCACTTCTAACCCCAATCCTTTGAGATCCCCTTTGCTGTGAAGACCACCCAGTGTCACTCCCAACAGCGCAGCAACAGGCTGTGAACTGTGGCTAGAAGATAGGAAATCACAACTTGGACAAAGCTGGTTTAAGGAGCTGCTAACTGCAATATTACGGAATTACATCCACTGTGCTTCAGACTGAAATCTCAAGAGGGGCTAAGATGGCTGTAGCTCCTGGTTACAGCCACCCACTCAAAGCCCTGGAGCTGCAGCACCCCGGGCGTTTCTTTCAGCAGCATCTCCATCAGCTGAAGTTCATCCATTGCAGATATGGAGAAAGAAAGGTCTAACAGCACAACATACATCTGGAATTTACCTAAAGATTAACATCTCATCGGCTTGCTTACTTAAAGCTTAACTGGGCCATCTGATCTAATTACTATTAAATATTATCTCAAAGATTCTGGTTACTGGCACATTTTGCATCCTCTTTTTAAGAGCTCATTGCTCCACTCCTTCCCAAATATGGACAGCCAAAATTTAATACACTTCTTGGGCTGTCACTTAGGTACTGCACACGTAAGTCTACATTTAGTGATTTTCTTCCAAATAGATAGTTTAGGGATAGGAAATCCACATTCCTTTTGTTTTAAAAATCCTGGCACCTCTTTCAGCGCTGAGGCAGGTAAATTACCTATCTCTAGATACATGCAATAGTATCAGTAGCTACTAGGGCCAGCGGTGATAAGAAGTCAGCTCTTTTTTTGGAGCTTTCAACAGGGGAGCCCCAGTGCTTCAGAACACAAGTCGTCAGCTGCTTAAACGCAGCTTCTGTGCCAAACCGACGTGACACAGACAGCAGCAGGGTGGTCTTGGCAGAAAGGTTGGTGGGTCAATCCAAACATTCAGCAGTTCAAGGCAGCAAGTCGGCCTGCTGTAGAGGCAGATATTAAACCTTGTCAGGACCCAGATTTACTTTCAAGTTAATCTGTCCAGATTACTGCTAAACTGAGGGAAACTGTCCCCCGAGCTCTCCAACTCTTCGGCTCTCTCCAAAGCGGAGTGTCTTGTGATTCTCAGTCCAAGGCTGAGCGATGCTGCCATGGGTTAATGGGCTGGACGACAGGTTTGTTATTGTACACGGTGGAGTTTTATGTGGAGAACTCATTAAATCCCAACGTCTCTACAAACTCCTTGTAACATTCTTCCTTTTCTGCACAGCTTTCAACATGGGAGCTTTTGGAGATTTTCTGTCTACTCATGGGAAGAGTGAGCAGAGGAATCAGGTCCTGGGCAACTGCTGGCCTTAGTACAGAAAGCTGGGAGCAGGGATGCTGTTGCATACTCTGCAAACAAGTCTCAGGAAAACATCTTTGTCTCCAGCACGTTCGAGCTGAACCTTATACCTTTGGACCCGAAAAAGGTGGCAAGGAAAAGGCCAGACGCAGGACCTCAGCCAAAACCAAAACAAGCGACAACTCCAAAGTTCCCAGGCTTGGTTCAAGGCCCAGGGAGCCTCTGGAACGCAAGACGAGGTGTTGTTTCACAGCAGAGTTAAGCTGAAGGACAGCGAGCAGCCTCACGGATCAGCTTTGCTGGGCTCGGCACAAACAGCTCAATCTCTAGCATTAATTCACTTCTAGACCTGGTCTATGGTTAAACCACCACAACCTCTGAGACAGACCTTGGAAAATTAAGTCTAGCTATTCAGTAAACTCCTATTAATATTTTTTGAAAGCAACAGAACCTAAACACTTCCCCAGGCTGAGGGGTGTGTGTGTGTGTGCGTGCACAGAGAGCATGCTAGATTAGGTATCTAGAATATTATACAAATTCATTTGTTAGGGAAGAAAAACTGATTAAGCGGAGAAATAACAGCTTTTCTTTTCTTTTTCCCTCCTCCTTCTTCTTCAAGGAAACACCAAGCTTCCTTTATCTCACACATTTTCCCCGAGAAACCGCGGCCTCCTGTATTTCAACTCCCAACGGAGTCCACGCCAGCTCTTTTGTTTTTGACAGAATACCAGAAATCTTTGTTCGGAAGAATTCTTTAGTACACAAACTGTTTCCTGTTTGTGCACCAGCCCTCTTGCTCTTTCACACCGTGCAATGCTTCGTTTGCAGCATCTAGCACTTGTTTGTTGCAAGACAAGTGGAGATAATTAACATTTCCACATCTGGGAGGAAGATTAAAAAAAGTTAAAAACACTGCATTAGTTTAGTCTGTAATTAAAACTGCATCAATGGGAGAATATTAGAAAATGAAGAAGTTTAATTCCCACTCCTGTTTGCACTTTGCAACTGTATCATATAGTTTTTTCCCCTTGCTCGCCTGGCCTTACCTGCAGTAAGAGCCGCAGAGGACAAACAGGACAGAAAAGTGCCTGAAAGAACTTGTACTTAAAAAAAAAAATGCATTTCCATATGAAAATCTCTTTTAAACTTTAAATTACAGCTTAGCTTAAACTCTTAATTTCTACCTAGAAAGCGCATACTCTATTTGTGGGAAGATTTGCCTCGATTCCGGTTGCTGTATTTAGACTAAAATGGTTCCAACCATGTTGCATAATCCTTACAGAATTAAAAGGCACCCGTACACTTTTTTAAAGGATCAGTCTTAGGAAGTAAACACAGGCAGATCGACCAAATCTCACAGCCTGTGCTAGATGAGCACTATGGATACAGAAGTGGGCAATTCCAGTCTATCTAATGCTCCTAGGAGCAGGCTCTGCTCACTCTCTGGTAGGCAGTGTCGCTGCTCGTGCCAGACCCTGTCCCTAGCTTAGCACCAGTTGCGGGGTGCAGGGGTTTACCTAGTGCCAGACACGCCAAGACCCACGTGCACCAGTAACCGAGGGGATGAGGCCGCTTGCAATGACGCCTGCTGGGAAGACTGGTAAGTACTTGCACATAAAAAAATACAAAATCTCTTATCGATTTATAATTAGGAACAGAGCCTTATTATGGTTCTGTGACAGCTGCATCTCTGTAGGATAGAGAGCAAGGAACAGCACTGTAAGGTTGTGCTTTACGGCATAAGGGGAACACTGGGTTATCAGGAAGGAATTCCGGACAGGGAGCAACTGCCCGAGGGGGCACTTAGTGTAAGTATGGGGGGTCAGTGACAAATCCAAACCCAAGCAGCAGACAGCAGCTATGCCGTGCACGGGCACAAGTTGCACCAGGCAGGGAACGGAACCCGGGTGCTCTCCCTGCTCCTGCCTTTCGCCTCTTCTGCCCTGTAAAGCACAGCAAGAACAGCCACGATGCTGAACCCCAACAGCGGGAGTCGCTTAATAAAAAATATTGTGAAACAAGCAGTGCCTGTTAAACACCCGCGGTGCCATATGCACAGCAACCTCGGGTCACAGCAGATCTGACCAGCTAGGAGCTTTTATTAGGAAACGAGCAAGCCAGTTGTCTGGGAAAGCTGACATATAAACCCACAGCCAGTGTTTTACACTGCAGTATTTCTCGTTACTGCTCGTGTGGGGAGCACAAAGGCAGCACCGGAGGGGCCTGCTCTTCTGCGATGTGGTGCCAGTCACTACTTTGACACATTCCCCACACGAGCTCCTTACTGGGTAAGGCCCTTGTAGGAACTCCACTTTCTCTGCTAAGCCCAGGAGTGGCCAACAGACCTTTGGAAGAAATAAGTATTCTATACTATATCCTATAAGTATTCAAGGGCTGCCTCCACACCAAGTCAGTGTTCACACACTTGAAGGGCAAGTATAGAAGTCTACTAGCTTAACTATATGTGTTTTAGAGTAGGAATAAAAATTATGTTGAGGGATCAGTAAGGATTCATCATTAATAATGAAATCCTATCAACAGCAACATAAAAAAAATAGATTTCACTGCCAAAAAAAAAAGTGCTATGTTCTAAAGTAAGACAGTAGTCTCCAAGGCACCCTACTGAGATACTGTATCAGAGAGCCTTGGCTATCACCATCAAATTGTACCATGTCAAATAACAATTATTTACTCTTAGCCTATGACTCAGCACCCATCCCCAAGAATGTTTTTCCACAGAAACAAGCATTTCCTTGAGAAGCAAAGCTTTATAGCTTATAATAGAGCATCAGGACTAAACTTCTCAGGTTAATGGGTCTGCCATTCCACTCAATTTTGAGGATTACACCATCAGGTTTTATGAAAGACGCCTCATGGAAGTGTTTTCCCACTGGCGCTAGTGCTCCATTACCTCCAACTGAACTCTAATATTTAATGTTTGTTTTGGAAGACCTAGTTGTCTTAACAGCCACAGGGCATTTCAATAATCATATAACAAACATCACGGCAGGTTACTCTTTAATCCCTTGTGAGTCAATGAGTACATTCTTGTCCATCTATCATACAGTGACACAGCCCTGCAGAGACTGCCAAAAAAGATACTGTAAATCATAAAAGAAAAACAGATCTAAGAATAAGGAGATCTATTCCTGGAAGTCAGAAATGTTTACTCAGAATAAGTTAATCACCATCATTACATAAGAGTGAGAACAACAGCTAAATCTTTGTTTATACCACTAACACAGAAGTAGAGAAATTCATATTTCCCTCTGAAGATACGGGACGAGTTTGCAGTATTTGCCCCTGATAAGAGATGCATCTTGTTTCTGTGGTCGCAGAGCAAAAGCGGGACCTCTAAAGCTTGAGAGAGCCACATTAAATGCTCCCTACCCTCTGCACTTGTTCCCCAAATCCTGGAAACAACCAGCAATACCAAATTCCAAGTCCTATGACTTTTCCTGAGCAAGTATTTTGTAGCCAGAAGACATTTTCTTTTGCGGGGTTTAATTGCTGTGAAGTGTACTTTTAGCAAACAATATCTTTTCTTTTAATGCCCCGCCTTTTCTTTTAACAGCCCTTTTCCTGATGGACCATTAAGATCCTTTCTGTCCATCTGAATTAGAAAAAGGAGGGAAGAGATAAGAGCTCCAAGATGAATAGTTATTCAATTAAATGAGAGCTGAAGGAGGGAAAAGTAATTTCTTCAAGCTACAGAGCACACCTGAAACAAAGAACCTACAAGAAACACAAAGATTTTCATTTTCTTTTTGTGATAGGTTCAGTTTGGGGAGAGCAATGCTGTCAATAATTTAGCCCAGCCACGAGGCTCAAGTTAAGATTTATATACATATATTCATCATCTGAACCTGTTCCATGCACCGACATGGGTCACACATAACAGCACCAGTACTTCTACCGCCACCGGGCCACTTTTCTTGTTCAGCTTCATAGTTCTGGCTTAACCACACTAAAACTGGTTGGGTGCCCCCCCTGTCCTGCTTCAGCAACATAATGCAAAGATTTTTCAAAGATCTGAAAGCATCTCGGACTTCAAATGGTCACACACCTTAAACCCTTAGATGAAAGGGCCAGCTTTCCAACAGCATCATCCCTTGTTCTACAGAACATCTAGTAGCTTCAGGATTGCTTATGTGTTGTGCACGGAGGTTGGTGTTACCTTAACAGTAGTCTTATCTGAGCCTTAAAACTGGACAAATGATAATATATGGAAGGCGTTTCCAACTGTGAATAGTAAAGGCAAATCAAGAGCTATTCAGGAAGAGGGAAGCGTCAAATGCAACTTGAGTTACCAAAGAGAGAAGGGGAAGAGATGTCTTCCCTTAAAGATATGCTGATGCATCAGATTTACATCCCATCACAAAAAAAAAAAAAAAAAGAAAAAAGAAAAGAAAAGCTTTTCCATGACAAGAATCTCCTTTTTGTCAATCTATCTTGTTAGGCACACATTACAAGCCCTTTGTCACAGCAAGGCAGAGCGAAGACGCACCACGAGCATGTTACATTAGAAATGAGCCGCGTTTGGACTGAACTCATGCCCGCGCCTGGGTACGCAGTTCCCCCCAGCAGACCAGGTTTACGCCAGGCCGGGATTTCCCCGGGAGGGAGGCAGCAGGCAGGCAAGGCCGCGCTTTTACTGCCGCAGCACGGCCCGCAGCAATCCTCTGGGAACACTCCTGTGTACACGCGCAGCGCCTGCGTTTCAGCCACGCGGTTACCAGCGTGTTGACAAACGCAGCTATCTCTAGCACAGAAGTTAAGCCACATACATTTATTTTTATGTATTGCTCTGCTCGTTGCAGATTGCAATTTCCCCTGCTTGCCAAGAACTTTTGAAGAAGCTAAGGGTCTTATTATTATTAAATGAAGTGGTGGACAGATTATTTTCTGCAATCCAGGCAGGAATATATATATAAATCCTGTATGTGTAAATATATATGTAAAAAATCACATATGTATATAAAGTCATGTATGTGTGCATGCATGTGTATAATATATATAATCATGTTTAACCAAATTTTGAAGCATGAAAACATAAACCTATTGATTTTCCTAAATAGCTTCACCCTGCCCCACAAGGTTACCTGGCTTCTTCCCTTCCTTTCTTCCCTCCCTTCCTATCCAAGGGCTGGAGCACTTAACAAACCACACACAGGCAAGGACCTCTGGTAGCTCCACACACTACGGACCTACTGCACAGGGAACATCGCTTCCTGTGACTCCCCTTTCAAGTAATAACCAGACCCACTGATTCACTTAGGATTTAATGAGATTACAGCTTGAGGTGATTTGACTGGAGACCATAAAAGTTTTAGGAGCCCATCTGCTCTGCCAAACTAACCTCTCACATGGAGACCAGCTATGGGCTGACCTTTCAGAGCGGCACTGGAGCTCAGCAAGAATCCAGTCAGATGGGCCCTTGGTAGGACGGAGCAGACAAAAACCAAGAGATTTGCACATTCAGGCTGAGGAGTTTCCATATGTATAGGAGTACTCAAGGGGGATCTTTACAAACCATCAGGAAACTTCTTTCAGCAAAGGCTGCTCGCCTCGGGGTACTTACCCCACCATTACCGCACCATTACCAGCAAGTTTAAAGCATGACCCTTGCAATGGTTCCATAGGAATGTGATGCACTTTGCACCTCACAACAGATACATCAAAAAACCTGGGGGAGAGAACTCTACCCCTTGATGAAATGGTGTAAAAAGCACCCTCAAACCTTCCTCATCACGCACAAGTCTAGGTCAGCCCTTGCCTTGCATGCATTTTCAAAACCAACCGCAGTGTGTGTCTCATGTTGCCAGTATCAAATGAAACATGACTTATTTTCCCCAAATCATACCCCCTAAAAAAAAAAAAAAAAAAAAAAAAAAAAAAAAATTGGAGAGATTGGGGGCACAAAGGCAGAGAGTTACCCTGAAGAGGGACATTTTGGAAGGACTAGTTGAAATACTTAAAATCTTCATCTAAATGCCTGGCGAACCTTCAAGTTTTGCCCTTACAAACCAGACACCGTTGCTTTTTTGGGAAAACAAAAATACCCCACACATGCACACAACTGGACAGCTGCATTTTGTAGCTTAAAATTTGGGTGCTATTTTTTCCCCCCCTTCCCCTTTTAGGCCGAGATGTTTTGTTCTCCCTTCAGTAACAGGCCCCAATATGCAAGTTACATCTGGAAACAGACAAAAGCCAACTGCCCAGCAGTATTGGAAAATTAAAACATTGGGTCAGACTCAAACGGACTGGGAAGGCAAAGGTCAAAGCAGCATTAAATCATTAGTTTCCCAGCTGCCACCAAGGCATGGAGTTGACCTTTGATTTTGTAAGAAGTGGTCCAAGCAATTTTCTGGTGGCAATATGGGCGATCTGGCACACTGGAATATTATCCTCGAGTTTGCGGGGGAGGAGGGTGTTAGGTCTTGCAGGCAAAAATTAAACTAGCCTTTCAGTGTCTCCAGACCAAGACCAGCACAAGGAAGCTGGAGGGATAATTAGGGAATATGAAGTTATCAGGCTTTAACGCAAAAGTTGTTCAGGCAACTTTTATTCACCGTAGCAGGGGTAGCAAGATAAGTTTAAGAACACAATGAATGTGCAGTAGAGAATACTGAAACACTGTATTTCTTTCCTGAATTAAATTTTCAGTAGATTACACGTATAAACAGTTTTAGTTGTGCACTTTTAAACACTACATTTGCAGCAGAGATTGTACTTCTCAGAACGGGGAAGACCACAACACTAGTTAGTCTGTGGCAAAGTCCCTCAGCAGTAACTCCCGAGCACCAGGGCTGAACGTGCCGAGTTCTGCCCTGGCCGGTAACCAGCTTGTTTCAGAGTCAGGATTTTCACTGCCATAGGCAGACTCATTTCTTTGCACACCCTTTAAGTCTTAGGGTGCAGAGGCTTAACTACTCATACTCCCTCATCAAGGCCATTCAGAGAAAAAAGTAAGCGCTCTTTGCTTCCTCAGCATTCTAGTTTAACTACATGAGCACAAGCTCCAGTTCATTAAGACACCATGAAGTGTCGCATTCGCTGCGTGTGACCTGCTCGAGCCCTCTGGCTCCTGGATGGAGGACAAGTTCTGCCACTGCACACTGCTCTGGGAAAGGCGACGTCCCAGGTTTGCCTCAGATCTGCAAGCCACAACTTAAAGTGAATGCTTATGGCTGCTGCTGCTCTGCCTTCCTTTTCTGCTGTCCCAAGGAGGGTACAAGAGGTGCAAAGCCTTAAAGCTAGAAATAGGTCTCACTAAAAATAGCCATTCTCCACATTCCTATTTTCTTAACTTGGAGTCCCATTAGTGGTTTTCTCGTACAAACAAGTAAGACACCAATTCACGTTAGTTTAGGGTTGGATAATAAGGCTATTTCTGGATTTCAGCATCACACTGACCCAACTTCTGCCTTGAAAACCTATAAAATCCAGCTACCTCCTCACCCTCTCCCCTGAACGGGCAGTTCTGTTTATCATTCGAGATAAGGCAAGACTATGCCCTGGAGCTCCGGGGGGCTCAGAAGTACCCCCTCTTGGACCATAACCAACGTCCCAAACCTCACCAGCGCTACAGGTGGCCATTTGCTGCCAACATGGAGCTTGCCTGGAAGGGAAATAAGGCAGGAATCATACCAGTGACTGAGTAGCCCTGATCTTGCCTTAGCACTATGCTGGCATGAAAAATACCCTCTGCTGGTAGCAGGAAAAAGGATGTGCTTTCCACATGATCTCCATTCTCATCGCTAGGAACTGATCATGATGAGATGGGCCAGGATTCTGTACCAAAACTGTATCCCAAACTTTGGGACAAAGAAAGAAACTTTAAAACTTTGAAACTCAGAAACTTTGTCCCAAACTTTGAATTATTCAGAAGAAACCCCCAGAGAGTCACTGATGTCTTACCTCAGAGTCTCAAGGTGGAAAACCCAATGTGTGTATTTGTACACACAGAAGGGCAAGTTAAAAGCAGCAGTGGGCCATGGGATTCATAGACTGAGGAAAGCGGTAAGTGCCAGTACAGCCCAATGAAGATAACTCATGAAAAGGGCACAGGATGTTACATCCCTGTCCCCTTCCCCACCCGAACCGAAGGGGTTCACTTGCTATCATGCCATGGCAGTAACGGAGCTCGCAGGCCTCTAAAACAAGGTTGGGGAGAGGCAGGGCAGACCTTTGGCAGCTGGATGAGGGCTCACCAAGAGGCCCTCCTTCGTGACCGCTCATTCCTCCCTGTCCATGCGGCTCTTATCACGGGAGCCAGATGCGAGGGGAGCTGGTGGGGAGCCGACAGGGAGCAGCAGGGCCTGGGACGAGCGGCTCCAAGGGCGGGTGTGGGGCCCACGGCCGCAAAAACAAGGCGCCAGCCCAAGGCCTTGGCACGCAGCGCCCTGCTGCGTGGTCACCCCTCAGGACAGCAAGCGGGAGAAACCCCAGGCTCCGGAGCGCAGCCCCGTGCCTTGCGCCGAAACCGCCGGCGCGAGCTCCCCTTCGGAGCAGGTAGATGTTGTTCTGCTTGGTGGCCAACAAGCCTGCAGCAGGGCCGCTTCCTCCTCCAGAGGAGGTTTCGTGCAGAGCCCTCTCGTGCCCCTTCCTTCGGGCAGGCGCACAAAGCAACAAGGACTTGTGTTGGGTTGAACACCCCGCTCCCTAGTCAGCACAGGAGGATCATGCCATAACCCACCTCTGGGCAGGAAGCAAAGCGGAGTTTGGAGATTCCTCTAGAGCAAGTAACCAACAAAAGCCATAACCCCCACGGTTCCCAGGACACAGAGCTATTGTCGTCTCAGGCACAGCCGACCCCAGGAGCTCAGCAGACAGTCAGGCTGCCTCCTCCTGCCTCATGGAAGCAACATTTCCCCTAACAAATACTGATTGGGAACCTCGCTTCCAAGGAAATTGCATCCCAGGCTTTCCAGCTCCTCATCCGTTTCTAGCACTGACATTTCTGCCATCCCAAAAATGTGTGTCCACGTCTGTTCTGTCAACCACATGCTTAATTCTCTCTGGAGTTATTTCCCGAGAGAATCTAAATGTGGCCACAAAAAAAAAAAAGAAAAAAAAAGGAACAGTCAGAAGTGCTGGACACCTGTGTGTAAGTGATAAGTTTTCTGGTTTAGTTTCATCAGTTGGCATCACTGTTCAGTGATACAAGACAGATAACCACCCCTGCAGCTGAACCTTTCCAAGCCTACCATGCTCGCTGTCCTGCTCGGTCGAAAGCAAGGACCAAGATGCTTTCGTTTTAAAGGGCTGAGAGCTACCTGTGAAACTGCAGCTTCCCGGAAAGAAGCTGGACAAGGGGAGGAGGAGAGAGATCTCCAGCTTCACCCCAGTGGCTTTCTTCAGCTATTAACACTCTGGAAGAGGAAGGGCAGCTGTAGCAAGCATCTTCTCAAAAGCTGGGTCATCCTAGGACACGCCAGGTCAGGAGGACTTGCTCGGAGACACAAGTGAGTTTGAAGTGTCACAAGAAGCTCTGCTCTCCGGGCGGCTCGGGCTGCCAGCTGATGACAGTATGGGAAGGACAGATATAACTGAGATATAACTAAGTTTTCCTCTCTGCCCGTGGTGGTGCTTACGGCTGGCTGGCAGCAGACCTTTGCACCTTAACACCTACAGCTCTCTTGAAAGAGCAACAGAGAGGCTGTCAGCAAAATAAAACATGACTTTCCTCTATTAAAAGGTGTCTTGTACAATCTCATAAATGCTTTTCTCTACTGGCATTAAAAAAAAAAGGCAAAAAAGTAATGCTAGATAAGAGTCACATGCAGTATTCTCGATGCTGGCTCACCTATAGTAGAAGTGCTGCAAACGGAAGATAAATATAGTCCTCTACGATCTAGTAGATCAGTAGCTAAAGCCCTGTCTAGCTGAGGCTTTCAAATGTGACCTTTATAAGCAAAGCTGATCTTGCAGGAAGTTGCATGCTCAAAAAAAAAAAAAAAAAAGTAATTTCAGTGAAACAGGCGCTCAAGATGCTCGAGATCTGGAGCTAATACAGACCAGGAAGGGATTTCTTTTCTTGGGGGAAGAGGGGAGGAGTCAAAAAAAAAGAAAAAGAAAAAGCTTACTAAGAATGCTAACAGCAGACATTATATCCAATTTCTTTGCATTCCTTCCCTTCCCCCCCTCCTTTTTTTTTTTTTTTAAACAGGAGCAAACTTGCAAGTTAAGGATTCTGATCAATGCAACATGTTAGGAAAAGAGAGCAGGAGGTCAAGAGGAAATGATTAATCCTGTGCAGAAGACTGGCAGGATGGGCCCTGGAATGGCTTACCAGAACAATGCCCCCACTAATAAGCAGGTCAAAAGACCCTTACAGTGAACAGAAGCCCCAGTTACACTGTACATTAATATTCTCCCCTTACCCCAAAGTCACATTTGTTCACTGAAGCCAGATTTGGAAAGGGGAAAAAAAAAAAAAAAAAAAAGTTGAATTAGAAGACAGGTGAAAGAACTTGTGGTGCCAAACACAAGCAAAAAAAAATGAAAGATTAGATTTCAGCTAACCCACCAAACCTAAAAATGCACAAGAGCTGCATTTTTGGTGTTTACAGAAGCTCTCAGCAAGCTCAGGAAGGAGGGAAGAGCCCATCGCGACCAGTTCCACTTGCAACACTGACTTTGTGCTCTGTCCAGGCCTTGTGGCAATGCTCCCCCTGGACACAGGCAGCTCTTCTGCCAACCGCGGGGTTTCACAGCCTAGCAGGGAATAAGCCTGGGCACGTTCACTGGGCAGGCAGTACTTTGGACTGGAACTGTATGAGGCTTGAGGTTTACTGTGAAAGTATCTTGAATGGTGTGGTTTCATTACAACAAACAGCGCAGCAACACCGTCTTTAGTGCTTACTCCAAGGGATCATCCCAAACCCTTGCTGGTTTTCCCCTCCAGTTTATCCAGCATTACAGCTGTAAGGGTGGCCCTGTGGAAGCAGCCAGGCAAAGTGAGCTCGACTGAAAGACATTATGAAAACTTACACAAAACAGTTACTACCTGTGATGCAGCACACACAACCCCTCACAGGGACGTGCTTGCAAAGACGAGCTTTCAGAGAGGCAAATCCTGTCCACGCCAACCCTTAACCAGAGCACTTCTGCCCTCAGGATGCCCTTCTCCAGCAGCCAGGGCGCTGAACCTGGCCCTGCCGCGCAGCCAGGCCTAACCCTGCACAGGCTTCTGCACCAGGAAAGGAGGCTGAACCCTCACGGCACCATCTCGGCAAGTCAGAAACTCCAAATAAGACGTCTTAATTCCTATTACATTGAAAGTGCCAGCTGTTTCAATAGGCACAATCTTAATTTGTACTCTTTTCCTGCTCCGCTGTTTTTCTGCAGGGGAAAGCAGTGTGTGCTCACGCTCAAAACTAGGGAGGTCTTTGGCATTAACAGCTCATTTCAGCTAGGAAAATTCACGCCTCTTGAGAATCAGTGTCAAGTCAAAAACTACAGTTTATTTACAAGCAAGTTCGGACTCGGTGGGCTCCACAGCTCTTTTGGTTAAGACATAAAAGCCCAGCTCGCACACAGGGCAGGGTCGCTGCCTGCACTTCAATCCCACCAGCGCAGGCACGGGCTGATCTGCCCTGTGATCTCTTCTGGGTCCTGCTGAGACTCAGCAGATAATTTGCCCCTTCAAGTCAGGAGGCTATTGAGTCAAAAGTATTAAACTCACCTTTTGTGAATCCAATAGCCTACTTAGCCCATGTTTTCCTAGGGAAACTGATAATAATTCAGCATTAGGCTAAGCCACCCATTCCCCAACAAATTCTGTAGTACATGCCAAACAAGAAGAACTGGAAAGAGAATATACACACAAACACACACTCGAGGCAGTGTTTCCTTAGCATGCAGTCTATTTTAATACGTTCTGGTCACAATTGTATGAATTTTTGTTCCCCAAAAGCAAGGCAGAAATGCCCCCCCGAGAGCTGGGTTATGCACATGGTTAATGAAAGCTGAAGCACCCGAGCACTGAGCAGGTAACTGCAACTCCCCAGCCCTTCCCACACACACAGTGCCCTAACGCACAGGACAACCCTGCCAAGCCGATTCAACCCGCCAAACACACAGGGATGTTTTAAAAGCCAAATAATTGTTATCAGGGCCTCGGCGCACGTGCTGAGGTAAGGGCAAACATCCATCCCGCAGTGCCACCCCACACAACGGCAGGGAAAGTGGATTCCAAAGTTCAGGCACGGGAGCGGGGGCATCATGCTGCGATGCGTGCGTCTCCCAGCACCCAGGGTACTGAATTCGGGGGCAGCAGTCAAACCAGGAGGACACAAACGTTTTGGTTTAGGCTGCATCTCCTAAACCTATGCACTTACACTACACTTACTCCACAAAGCTCATGAACTCTACAACATGGTTCAGACATCTACAACCATAGTTCCCAAGCCTACTCAAAAATGAGGTCGGCAAACAAGTTCTTGGATATATAACATTTGTACAGGAGCAGTACTGCAGACCCTTCCACATGTGACCATTTTTTAAAGCAAGAAGGAAGTATCATAAGTTCTTATACAAAAAAAAAAAAAATGTTGCTATTGGTTTCTTCTGTTCCCCTGCAATCTATTACAATGCACATCACAGGGAGGACAGGAGGGAAAAAAAACAAAGTGAAGTGACAGCTAAATAAGCGCTAGCACCTCCGAAGAGCCACCTGAATACAGGCTGAGATGCCAATGTGTGAAACAGGCTCCGTCGCGACAGCCTCTTTCCATTCTGCACACAAGATGACTTTCAGACTTTCAGGTGAGCAAATTAATCTGTAACTCGAGTTTTACAAACAGGGTTGAGCCCTGCTGCCACCGCTCCACAAACTCAGATTACCTTTAAAAAACAGCCACCACCCCCTCGAGATTACACCCCCATTCCTGGCTGTTCTGATTATCATTGTTCCTGATTTTATTCCTACGCTTAAAGCCAGCAAACTCACCCCCCCAAACAGGAACTACTGTCCTCTCTCAGCCTCACATAGTTACTCTTTCCTTGACAGTCACTATCTTCCTTACACCACGATCCCCACAAAACATCAAGTGCTGCTCAGAGCAGAATCGGTTTTTAATCCTAAACTTTTGCGCTCCCGTTAGGAAGCCCAGCTTGCTCTTGGGACGGGCATTTCCCAGAGCCTTCAAATTTTATCCAGAGCAATGCTTTATTCAGCTTGCAATTTCTCCTAGTGGCTTTCCTCAAGCAAGAGCCTATAAAGGGAGTTTATTTCATATTTCTCCCAATTAAAAAGCCATCGTTTGGCCTTCCGAACGAGACCACCTATTTAGGAGAGGGGGAATTGGGAGCGGGGGAGGGAGGCACTTCCCAGCGCTGGACACGACTGATGAAAAATGGTTTGGGGAAAGAGGCAGAAGCAAGTGCGGGGCTCGCCTTCCCGCTGGAGAAGAACCACGTTGCCGGCCCCTGCGCTCCCATTCTGCGCCGCTTTCCCCCCTTGGACCACGGAAACAAGACAGATGCAGCCAGTATCCAGGCAGCAGCTGAAGGCCGAGCACTAGAAAGGCACTCGTGGGTGGGGGATGGAAGGGAAAAGAAGGAGAAGAGAAGAGGAAGCCATTTGGCTATAAAAAGGATCTTTCTTTCCTGTTGAAATGCAATGGCAAAGAGTGTCAAAATGGCTTAAGGGTGGGGAGGTCAAACATGTTTTGAGATGTTAAAAACTCTTTAAGCTTTGTCAGGGAGGAAAAAAAAGACCCAAAAAACCCCTCTAGGTAGGAGTTTTGTTTTGTTTATTCCTTCATTCAGAATACTTAACCATTGTAATAACTGCAAGCAATTTCGGAGTTTGCAGTCCGCTCAAGGAATACAATTATTTGGTTAATATTTATCCCAGGGAATCCTTCACTGCAAAAACACCTCAGGAAGGAGCGAATTTCAGACATCGCTGATACACTATTTGCCAACCCCTTTCCCTCCAGCAAACCTCCATTTTAAAAGCAGTCACTGCTGCTTACACAGTATGATTGATTCAGCAATAATACTTAAAAGACCCTGGAAAATAGACATTAAATAGCAGTTGCATTGAGGACAAAGCATCAGTGCTCTACATAATATGCCTTTGCATAATATGCCTTTGATATATACGCTAGAATTAAAAATAGGTATATATATTTTTTGCACAGTTTCATGTAACTACTGCCACTTCAATCCAAGGAAATTTCAGTGCTCTTTGAAGCCTGCATCATTATCTAGCTGGGCAATTAACGGTGCTTCCAAAAAGTCAAGGTGTGAGGGAAGACCTAATAAAACTCCTAATATCTTTCAGCCCTTTCCATTTCCTCACTCTGAGAAGAAAAAAACCCTGCAAAACCATTATTGCAACGTGCACTTGAGAAGCTCCAGTTGCACGCTGCAATGGTACATTTTTTAAGCAGTTTTTAAGCATTTTTTTTTTTCTTAATTGGAGCTATACCCGAATCCTCAGTTTCTCCTTCTCCTCAAGGCACAATTTCACAGTAAGGAGTAAGAGCTCCTATCCAGCCAGGCTTTCCAGAGCTCCCTCCCTTTCCTTAGAGAAGGGAGGCCGGGCTCATCCTGCCTCTCTTGGGCAGTCACTCCGGATCCTGCTCTCCCGCGGCTCCAGCGCCACCACCAAGCCCACCAGCTACAGGCTCCCGAGGCCATTCCGAGGAACAAGAAGCTGGATTTAGGCCTGCTTTAGCCTTGCCAGTGCCGATACAAGGCATGCGCATACACCTCCACAAAGCTGCTTTTCCCCTCAAAATTCCACCCCCCGCCGCCGGGACTGTTTTCGGGTAGAAGGGGGAGCTCGGGGATGGCAGCAGGGAGGAAGAGGAGGGGAGGAGGGGAGACCAGTCCTTCTGGGAGAGCGTTTCCGAGCTGCCATTTCTGAACAGATGCTTTATTCTCATCGTGGAGCTTAAGTTACAAATCAAGAAATTAATTCCATTAGCTAATTTAGAGGTCAGGATGTTTTTGTCAGCATCCTGGGCAATTCAATTCCCCAGCCGCCGATGCCCTTTAATACTCTCTCAAGCACTTTGTTTCTTGCTTGAGTTTCTAGAGTCCGTTAGGCAAAATTTCTACGGGAGGACAAGTCAAACGCCTCCCTCGCTTGGGCAGATTTTAACCACCAAGTCTTTCCAACTGCCACCGCATTGGTTTGTTATGGCGAGAAGGAGCATCAGGATTGTTCCACGGCAGGATTCGTGTCTGGCACTTTGTCAGGGCTGCAGAAGTGCCCCTTCCTTCTCTCACCCATTCTCAGAACCTGGTTCATGCCACAGACGCAAGTCCAGCCCAGCACCACGTGTGTAAGGACCGGACAAGGTGCCTGCAGCAGTCAAGGTGCTCAGGTAGAAGCAGAACTTCTGGTCAGGAAGCCTTGCTTGAATTAAGGTTTGATCATTGTTATCCCGCAAAGCTGGCGCGAATCCTTACCACAAATACACTGGCAGGGTAACCTGATCCTCTTTCCCTCATCTCAAAGAATTCAATGCTATCGGCTTCTGTTTATTTGAATTTGGTCAAAACTAAGAGCGGGGGCTCTGTTCTGCCCATCGCCTTGGAGGCGACGGGGCTGTGAATTCCCTCACACCAGGCGTCGCTCCCGCTGCCAGGGCTGCTGCACACGATGCGTTTGGTACCGCGACTGAGCGTTTCACCCTGCACACCCCTCTGACTGCACGGAAACACAAGATGAGCACAAGGGAACGGAGAAAGTGCAAGGGATGAGCACACAGATGGCAGTGCTTCTGTCCAGCAAATAAGAAAAACACCGTGTTGTTTACAGTATTCTTGTGAAGGTAGGGAGTCCAGCTCCATCAGGGCTAGAAGGCAAGAGGGGCAGACTCTTAACTGCTTTCTTCCCCCTTTCCACTGAGCCCAGTTATCCAAGATCACAATATAGTACCTGTACAGGCAACTCTGCTTAAAGCAATTGCTTTAAATAGTAAAAGTTTATAACTGCAAGGCCATAGACTTGTTTGAGGTCTACAGTAATTCAGGTTTAGAGTAATTTGGTACTTCTACACACGAAGATGGCAATACTGAAGAGTGGAGGCTCTGAGAATCAAATGCCACAAAAAGATTGTCCACTCTATTTCAGTGGGACAAAATACTCCATTCACAATGCTCAAGTATTTAATACTTGTGCATTTATACAGTTTGGCCTCTTCATTCTTAGCTTTACAACAAGAAAAAAGGAAGAGTAGCTGTATAAACCAGTACTTGAATTTCACTCAGCATTTAAGCTACCCTAAGGAAATCCCAAGGCTGAATTTTTAACATGGTTATTGAACACTAGAAGATGAAGTTTCAGTTCACATGTTCAGTGCAAAGGTCACAAGCTCTGCAAGACCATGATCAGAAACATTCCAGGGCAGTGTTGCTTAATTCATGGCAACAGCTTTATTTAACAAAAGCACTCAAGGAATGGTTTCCCTCCGTAACTCCATATGGGATCAAACATGAAACAAGCCAGCTTACCCCAAGACGTGGCTTCTTTGACCACATGAGAGCTGGATGTTTGGAGAACTTGTTTGGTTTTATTTTATTTTATTGTTTAGGGGTTTTTTGATTTTAGAAACCTGTTATTGTGAAAACATTTCTACCTAATTGTAGTGGAAAGAGCCATGCTATACATATTTTGCCGGAATTTCTCCCTCACTTGGAGCAAAGCAGACGGATAGAATGGACGGAAAGAAAACAACCCACACGCCGGGACACTGGCACTCACTTATTTAGGAGAGTATCTTTCAACAACAACCATTTGCTCCTAGTGAGCTGGTGGCAGCAGTTTGCCTAGGTCAGGCAGGGGTCTCTGGAGAGATGAATTTCCTTTTCAAGATCACAAATTCAGCATTCTGCATCATGCTGTGCAAGGGCCATGTGCTAGTTCATTAAGACATGTGCATCCTCAAACAAGTTACTAGATCCATTAATGTGGAAATGCCCTGGATTTTCTAGCCCACTTCTATCCCTACAGCAAGGGACTAGCTACGCAGTGGTCAAGGACACCCTCTGCCACAGGAACCAAATGGAAAAATGAGCAGATTCTCATTTTGGATAGAGATTGAGAACTACAGCTGGCAACTATTTCTTTATAGACATCTTAAAGATTTTATCAGCAAGCTTTGAATGAAACCATAAGCTACAACGTGGAATGGGATGCTAGTTTGCAAAGCAAGGAATAAGCCAAACACTGTCAGTTCCCCCAAAGCTATTCTTACCTAGCCTTGTTTCAAATTGGAGTGTTTCAACCAGAATCAAATGCTTATAATTGTATTACTTAAAATTGTAAGTAGCTGAGCAGATTCTCATCCCAATATAAGCCCTACAGAAATGCACATTCATTTCTGAAAGGTGGCAACTGTTCCTTAAGGAACACCTGCAGTAAACGGGATTTGCCAAGCAGCACATCAAGGTAGGGGATCTCTCCTGGTATTTGGATATTTGAACAGCACACGGTAGCCTCTGTTGACAGCTATCACTATCCTCATTTTTAATTGCAGTGTCTTCACTTGTTATGTACTGTACTTCCTTTCCCATCTACTCCCAGCTTATTGAAAGTTTCTCCAGCCTTTGAATGCCACTGGAAGACATTTAAACTTCAGGTACTGTTTCACCTAGATCTGTAGCTTTTCTCCTCCTCTAGCCATGTTGATATTAGAAAAAAATACATAAAGAAGTTCAAGATAGCACACAGAAGGCAAAAAGGTCCTAATTCAGGATATAAGTAAATTAAAATGGAAGGACACCTTGTGCACAGCTAGCACTGCATATCACAGAGCTTTCCTTTTTTTTTTTTCTGATATAGCTATATTGAATAAAACAAAAACAGCAGTTTTGATGAAATACACATTCAGTATAATTAATCTCTCTGGGAATAATATACTATCAAGCATTTCTTTTCATTTGGAAAAAAAAGTCAGCAGCTTCTTACTGTTTTAGCCAAATTCGAATACTACGTAAATTGCCAGGATACCCATAAGCAGCATTAGATGGTGACAGCAAATAAATAAAATGAGAAATGCCTCTTACTAGATAGCTGGAAGGTAAGAACATGTGCTCCATGTTTACACAGCAACTAGCACTAGAAATAACTAAAATGTAATTTAACAGTCAGGTATTTAGCCACAAGAACACCGAATAACAAAAAGGAAACTATGGCTTTTAATAAAAATCCTCTCAAAAAGCATCCAAGTGTAACTCCCTTTCAAAGTTTGCAGTTAGATTTAAGTGTGGACTGATAAAGTGGAAGAGAAAAGTAGGTTTGAACAAGACTTGTGCACCTTTGCCTGTTTCCTCCGTGCAGTAATTTGAGCTGCAAGATTTTACTACCTCCACTGCCCAGTGAGTTCATTCAGCCTGGTATTTGTTTCCTACCTCTAAGCTTGAGCCAGTTCATCCTGGTAATGAATGGCCAGGCACAGAACAAGTAGGTTTAGACTAAGGCTGAAAGAGAGGAAACGCATACCTGGGTGACAGGAGATGTCCACGCTAAGGGTACAGAGGCTGGTTGTGTCCAAGCCGTCTGTCTTGCTTTGCCTGCACAAACACTTGGGTCCCCAACTTCCCCTAATGAACCCACTCAAATGATGTGTGGGGCCCAGGTGAGGTCAAGGTAGAGGGAGCTGCATTCGGCAGCTAGAGCTTCTTAGTAGCAGCCCCGCTCTCTACCAGATGACACAGCCTGACCTTATGAAATAAATAAGTCTGTTTCAGAAGTGACACCATTTACAGAATACAATACAGGCACTAGCATTGGATTGTATTTACTATGGAAGAGCTAAGGAGTAGTTCAACAGCCTGAATTGATACATGTAAAGAATAAATAAAAAAAGGACAGGTGCTGTTCAGCATCTAAGGATTGAAATATGGAAAAAAAAACAACTATTAACTGAGAGCACAGTCCGAAGTCGAATTGTTCCATGCCAAAACAAGCCTCATGCCAACACTAGCACTTCTGAACGGAGGCTCTCCCATTCATACCACGCTTCTTCAGCACCGTGTTGCCACGAGCCCGGGACAGGAACACGAGCGAACGCTGCCAGTGCTCACGTACCGCCTGCTCCACCGACTCACCCGGGCACAGCAGGAGCCGTGCAAGGGCTGACCAGGCAGCGCTCAGGTGTAAGAAGAGCCGCTGGCACCAATCCAGCTTGCAGGGGATCATATGGCACGAGCAGCCGGCCGGGCAGCCCAACCACTCTTCAGGTCTTTCCAAAGACTTGACGCAAGGGGAAATGAGCGTGGGCTGTGCTGAAGTTACCTGCGCTGCCATAGACCTCCCAACAAAGTCCTGTAGCTCTTCCGAAGAGCAGCTGTCTTCTTAGAGCAGAAGCAATTTGCCAGTTATGGCAAATAGCACTGTCTGCAATCAACGCCTGCAACTGCTCCTCCAAATCGTTATTCTGAGCCTAAAACCACCCCTGTGCACTTGAGCAGACTGCTCACCTCTGAAGCCTGCTGGCAATAAGGCAAGATGTCAATGTCAACTCTCAGGTTGCCAAGTGTTTTGTGGACAGCGGGTTAATGAAAAGGTCCTAATTAAAGGGAGTCAAGCAGAGCTAAATCAGGAGAAGGTGGCTACAGTCAATATTGGTTTGAACAGGTATTCTGTAAGTAGTCTTAAAGATTCAGTCACCTTACATCATCCCAAGAGCAGAGCAGTCCCTCCAACGAGGGGTTGGAAAAGCTCCCACTATTCAGGCTCCCAGGAATGCAGCCTGGAAGATTTTCCTCTTCCTTGCTGCAAGCACACACAGAACCAGGTATGCTCTACTAAGCTGGGCTGGCTTGACCCAGAACACATTTGGATTTCCAAAGGTATTTGGCTCCACCACTTTTGGATAAAATATGAAGACAGGATAGTATCCACTTTAGCGAAGGGCATTAACATGAAGACAGAATAATGTTTGCTTTGCCTGGACACAATTGCCTACAAATTCCCCCATCAAGTATAGCAAGTCACATGTTTGCAGGCTGTTCCTGGAAAGAATGTCACTCAGAAGGTGGCCTTCCAGGACCAAGTGCTGCACATGACGTGGGAATCTGCTCCCAAGACCTTCCATGGGCCTGTTTCCACTGACGGAGGCCTGCTCAGATCACGCACAAACCTCCACATCAGCAGTCCCACAGCAAAGGATCCAGCAACAGGTAACTCGAGGGTCCTACGTTGGTCATCTCTGCTCTACTGAGAGGCCCAATGTCCTTGATAAAATAGGTAAGGTCAAAAGAGCCAGATTTGATATTAAAAAAAAAAAAAGTGTTAAGAGCAGCACTGTTAAGACTCTGGGACTTCACTGCTCTGCAGTTCTTTCGCATTACATTTCCTGCAGCTCTTTTGCTAATTAACAATATTTTGGTTATTCCTTTCTGGGTAGAATTCACTTTAGACATGCCAGACATCTCTAGTTCTGCATTAAAGGGAAGGGAAAACAACAAAACAAAAAGATAAAACACCATACATCCAAAGTCCAAAGCAAAAGCCTGCAGTCCCTCTTCTCCACTCAAAAGGTATTTCTCTCTCCACTTAAAAAAGCCTTCAACAGAAGTTGACTGAAAAACATTGTGTTTGGACACCCTGGTGTCACCTTGCATTAACTAAAGGAGGTGGGGAAAAAAATGTATTTGCCATTTGTTCATCCTTATATCCAGTTCAATACAGAATTCAGTCATCTGCACATCAGTTTCCGGAGCTCGAACACACTTCACCGGGAGCAGCACAATTTACTCTTCCCTACAAACGGTTACATTGTTCTCTGTGGAGAGATGGATGTGGCAGCAGCTTTGGCTGGCCTGCCTATCAGTTATCAATTAAAGAAACACTGCTTTCTCATTTGCTCATCTAACCACAAAAAAATAAAAAAACGTGGTTTTGGGACGCGCTCGAACGGCTCATTCAGTAAGCAGCTCCTTGCAGAGAAGTCCTGCCTTTCTCAAGTAACATCCTTGTATGGCTCAAGTATTCCTGAAACCCGAGTGACTTTGCGCAGCGGCCTGCAGACCCCCTTCCCGCTCCAGCCCCAATGTATTAAATCTCCAGCGCCTCTGGGCACGCGGCAGTGGGGGCGGGGAGCTTAACTCTTTACCCACGTGGGGAGCGGGCTGCTTCGCGGGGCGCCGCGAGGAGCCCTCTCCCAAAGCGGGAGATGGGCGCACGCCGGTGCATCCGGCGTGGAGCCGCAGAGAAGCAAACGGGGCTGGGGCAAAATCCGGGAAAGGGCGACCGGCGCCTCTCCCACCCATCCCCATCAGTCGGGCTGGCGTTACTGGAGGTTGCAGGGGATCAGAGGGGTAACGCTGTCAGGTAGCGGGGGCCGGGAGTGACTGGCAATCCCCAGCCCACACTGCCAGGTCTCCTAAGGAAACTTGCTCGAGTCCCTTGAGACGGCACTGAGTTGGATTACGCAGCTTTAAGGCATCGATACTGCAGGCGGCTTTCCAGCTTGGCTTGTCCCAAAGACTTGAGGCGACGGATTTTTGTACTGCACACTTAGCACCGTGAGTGGTGTGAGCAAAGACAATTGTCAAAAATACTGAAGGGAAGAGGGAAAAAAAAATGAGGGTGCAGGCATTGCAGTTTGGTAGCTGGTATTTCCCCCTAAATAATAGTTCATGTTTTATTAACCAAGAGCATCTGAATAAAATACGTAAGATTATAGTTCTAGCATGTTTGTCACTCTGGACAGCAAATACCTAATGTACAAATATGACACAGGCACAAAAGACACGACACCAGGGAACGGGGGGAAGATACAGAGTGCTGTAACATCAGGAATGAATTCTCAACAGGGTTCTCGGATGCCTTGCAAGTCCCTGTCAGCCTTTTAATCCATCCAAACACAGCATTTGCGAGTCACGTACACTGACGAGGTAGCCTGTAGTTTAAGAACATCCCTGCTGTTCATTTTGTGGATAGCCATACCAGCAAACAACTGGAAGAGATATAGTTAGGCAAACCTGACAAGCTGCCTGTAGACATTTTGATTATGCATGAGGAACAACTTTGAAAGGGGTAGGGAAAAGGGGCTGGAAGAAGATGCCACGCAGGAAAGGCAGCTGTTACCTTGAGTTCACGGAGGGAAGCATGTGCCCTTCTTCCCCAAAGCACTCAGATCCAGGCGCAGGCAGCTGTTATTTTGACAGTCCCACAAAATACCAGTACTGCAGACAGCCTGGTGACTACTTACGTGTGAACTTAGTTATTGAGGATTACAGCACAGTAACTGACAGCAGTGAGGAGGACATAAGCACCAGGGTAATTACAGGAGAGAGCAGCCTTCGGTTGGATTAGTCTGTGCATTTCAGAGGGACTTCAAGGTTTCCCATATGGGTGTCGTGTCAGTAGAGACTATTTCCCTTTTGTCCATACAGAGCATTTCTGCAAGGACCTTCAAGGCAGAGTTGTTCCCTTCCAACCCCCCTCCACTTCCCCCCCCATTTAAAATATTTGGTTCTGAAACAACTTTGAAGACCAAAAATTTTCACCCATTGCTAATAAGACAAGTCTAGAGATTGTCTCATACTACAAAAGTGCATTAATTAATGCATTATTAGTGTATACTAATAACTCAGGTAAAGCAAAAGAGGACTGGGAATCTTCCCTATTACAGTTGAACATTTAACTATTTAACTATGAATTAATTCCTATGAAGAACTGTCAGTAACGTACACATATCCAGAAGGCAACACAGTAGGACAACACAGAAATACTTCTATGAATGAGTATCATCTCTGGGACAAATTTACCAAAGCTTCCTCCTTTCCATGCTGAAAAGCCAAACCATGCGAAGCAACAACCATTTCTAATTCCTAAATGAGAGGTCAGGAGCTACAAACTCCAAAGCTGGTAACTTATCTTGTTGAGGGCTGGTTGAGAAGGGACAAATAGTTCCAAGTCAGAAGCCTATTAGGGAAGCTAAATATAGCAGTTTTCTTCTTTAAGAGAAAAGGAAAAAGGGAAAGGAGGACAGAAACTATTCAAATCATACTACACTGGGTAAGAAAAAGCTTTTACACTCAAAGGGTGTAGGAACTGACAGTTTTACACTCAACAAAGAAAACAAATTCAGCAGACAGCAGTGCTCCAATCCTTTGATGGATTTTTATTTATTCCTGTGACTTTCAAAGTTTTGGATGCACATATGCAATTCATTAGACAAGAGGACAGACATTACCCATCTCATCCATGTGCCCCTTCAAGTGGATCAAGAGAGTAGAGGACAGTCAATGGAAGAGCTGCAGACAAGTTCATGCACAAGAACATCTAGTACAAGGATATTTATATTTTTTTAAACAGGGATATCTAATTATTACATTAACCAATATTTGCATTGTCAACTACTAGTGCCCTTTCCACCCACTATTTTCGTATTGTATAAGGACTCACAATGATAGTGTAGAAATTAAGAATTATGTTCTACATAATTATAATCCAAGATTACATTTGAAACTGCTCTTTTGGGAGTGGATTATGGCTAAAGACAGTAAAAGACTTCTCTTAAGTCTTACCTGTGGTGACTTTAGTCTTGCCTTCAGTGCATCATTCCTAAAGCTTAAGATCAGCACTCCCAACACACCAAAATTCCTTGTTGCATGGAAAAGGACCAGGAAGAAAGCAAGTATGCGAGAAGAACTAGAAAGAGATGGAGCCAAGACAGCTTTGAAAGAGCAAGTATACCTCTTAATTTTAAAGAATGGAACCAAAGTTTTCCATTTAAGGAACAGTCTAGCACACACGTCTACATGCCCTCACGATTTAGCTGAAAGGATCAACTCTTACATGTGCAATGCAAGAATTCTTACTACATTAATACAAAATTTGTCAGTCATGAGATGTGGCATATCTCAACATTACAGTACTGGCAAAGCTGAAGTAGTAAGAAAGGCAAGTCATTACTATTTCAAAAATAGTAGTCAATATATACATTTCTGACTGTAGTCAGTATATAAATTTCAGAAGTGAACAGAACAGTACAAAGTGTTTCCTAGGTAAAAGAGACCGTAAGAAAACACCACCTTAACAAGCAAGGTTTTTGTTTATTCCAGCATTTTCTTAATGGCTATGGTCTGTATTCCTGGTTAATTAAGCCAGTTGGTATTGATATCTGATTATAGCAAAGCCTCTTCTAGTGGTATTTCCCCCACAGCATTGAGAATGTCTGAACGTCAATGTCAGAGCTGGGGCTGGCAGGAAGGAAGGCTTGGTTCTGTCCAGCGTGGCATTAAAATTCAGTTTCAAGACCCATAAAACCTGTGTGCTGCCTCACACAGCAAACAGAAGCAGTTTAGGATTGTGCCTTCACATCCAGGAAAGCAACAGGAGTTACAATGGCATGCTAGGGAATGAGGCATCAGGGAAGAAAGCACTGCAGGGCAGTCTACAGGGTATAGCAAATTATCTTAAAATAGATTAAAGCCCTCCATCATTCAGATGACACAAAAAAGGTGACAATATTTAAATGTAAGGTTTTGTTTTCCAACTGGAAATCGCACATGCACTATGATATTGGAAAGGAAAGGCATGTTAAGTAAGACACATGAAAGGTGCATCTGTACACAGTTAAAGTGTGTACACTATAACCAACAATGTATAAGTAATATAATACTGCCAAAGTATAAATACTGACAAAGTACAAAAAACTTCTCAGGTATACTGGAAATACACATTGATCTGGACGGTGTATGGGTTTTCCCACAGAGGTGAAGCTACAGCAGCCACAGCAGCTGCAACACAGTTAAGTGTTGCATACTAGGACTGGAGCCTGTGGGATGCACTCCTAAAGATCGTAATAATTTAATTCAGAGGGAAAAAAAAAATCAAAGCATTAGAAGCAAAAAAGCAGCAAGATGGTGCACAACGCAGTTACCATGAACAACCCCTCTCAGCACAACAGACAAGTGCTGACAAGGACACCTGCCCCTCTTGCCAGCCAGTCGTGGTGAGACTTTCAGGCAGACCATGCAAACACCATGGGGGCAAAGCCAGGCTTTTGGCAGCAAGGACAAGGCACACTGCAGAGGGACACCACAGCTACCACGCAGGCCTCCCTCCTAGGCACACTCTCCTATCTTTTCCCTCATAAGTTCTATTTTGGCCAGATTTGATTCAATTTATCAACTGGAAAGGTGGTGAGGGTAAGAAGTTTTCTTCCAGGTTAGTCAGTTAAGCTGGCTCAGAAGAGCATCTGAGAGCACAGGAAGAAAGATCCCTTCCTCCCTTTCAGCAGCCATGAGGTGCTAAGACAGCCCTCTTGCATTGTGAGCCCAAACCTTCACCCCCTACAGTAGCTTAGGCTCAAATTTAATCAGCAAACTTAGCCAAGGGACTAGATTAGGAACCTTCATTTGTGGTAGTTATATCCTTTATACACACACAGCTTTCACAAATCATCTCCAGTCATATGACAAAGTGTGATTTTTAGATTACAAATGAGACAGCAAGTTGAATATATGCAACAAGAATTCAAAGTAGCCTGAAACAGTCACTCTTAAAAAAAAAATCATGGTTCAGCAAGTCCATTCCTTCCTTTTCAGCAATAACTTGGAGTATGATTCTAAATATTTTCCAACAAAATATAAAAAGAGGAAAAAAAGGTGGAGCTTTCACACAAACCATCTCTAGTATGCACTAGCCCAAGGGTAGGACCTTCATTTCCACGCCCAGAAACTGAACTGGCACAGCTAAGATATGAAACCAACAGCATCCTGTGTCATTCCATCCCATTAACACTGATAGTCCCACGAGCCAATTCCACTCACTGACACAAAACTCCTTAATGAGTGGTGAGCCAACTGGAGCATTAGAGAACCTGACCCAAGCCAGAACTGAGGCAACCAAAGGGGAAGTGTTGCAAAGAGTAAAGAGAGGAAGAACCCAGAAGTCCTTTCTTGCAGGCTGTGAGCCTTTGTGTTACAGGGTTTTGCTTGTGGTCCTTGAATTACCTGCAAAATGGAACCTGTGAGGCAACAGTCCTTAGTTTCTCGCACTAAGGGACTACAGGCCATCACTGAGATTTTGGCAGCTCCACACTCTTTCCTGAAGAGGACTCTAAGTCTGCTATTGAAGCATATTGAGCACCACCACCACCGCTATCAAAAAGCGGTATCAACTCAAAGCATGGAGCAGCTGAGAGTCTGCATGAAGGGAACGCTACATTATTTCATGACAGCTAAGTCACTCAAATCACTCCAATAGTTTCAGCTATGCAACCTGTAAGTAGCTCACGGCAGTTCCTGTGCTTTCTAGGCATTTACTTTGCCTTGCAGTCTACTTGACAATTCTGTAAGAAGGCGGCAGAGGTGCTCTCTTCCCATCCAAGAGAAGAGCCCATCATCAGGCAGCAAGGTCCCAAAAGGTAAGCAGCTGACCCAGGTTTCACAGGCAGCTCTATGGCAAAAATAGGTAGGTATTTGCCTTTTGCAGGAAGCCTTGCTCTCCTTTCACACACCACTGTAGTATTTGAGGACATCATGCCCCCAGAAGACAGCACCTGGAGTCGCATGTTCTGTAATGCTTGCCATGAGGGCATCAGCTGCTGCTGCTGTCAGCAACTGCATGTGCTCAGCACGCAGCAGGCTCACCTTGTGTCACGCGGCAACCGCTCAGCTCAGAACAGCGCAGCTAAAGAAACAGCTCCACACATCCCGCTGAGGAGCCGAAACCTTCATTTCTCTGCACTGGAGGATGAGCTATGCCAATCTGCAAATCGTATTTGTCGACTTGTTTTGAGACTTGAAATACTCGGCAACTAACCACTCACAGTGCTTGTCTTTTTCACCCGTGGAAGTCTTAGAAATGGAGTGGGGGGAGCAGGAGAGAGTGGCCAGGACTTCCCCCAGGGGCAGGGAGCAGAGACCAGAGGAAAAGCAGAGATCAGCAAGAGCCCAAAGGTGCCAAGTGAAGCAGAGATGTTAGGAGGACAGAGTACCGGGTGCTCGGAGAAGAGGCAGAAAATAAAGGGAAGCTACCAGAGCTGCAGGAAGCCCGAGGGTCAGAGTCGAGCTCCTCAAAGCTTATCTCGAACGGGGTGGGGGCCCAGAGTATCTCCCGGGGAAGCCGAGCTCTGCATTTGAGAAGTACGATGGCAGCAATTTGCAGCTGGATCTGCCTGTGCCCCAGCTCCCCTTGGAGACATGGAGGGACTTCCCTGCTCCATTAAAGACCGGCTTTTTCTGCCCCCACTTCTGTGGGGAAGAGAAACACCGCTTATTTATAACCACTATAATTAAAGTTTCAAGCTGCCATTCCAGCCCTGCCTTGTACGTTTGTTTTTACACCATTAGACAGACAGCCAAAGTAAGTATTTAGTGTATCACTTAAGCACTCTCTTGGAAGGCTGCCTTTCTATTAGCATTCCTTTTATGAGGCTGTAAATAGCATTTAGAATTAAACAAGCAATAACCCTCACTGTTTTGCAGCCACCCTTTCCCCAGAAATGGCACACCTTGCCAATTTTTAACAAAAGTTAGGAAGGCTGAAACTGTTCCCAAGAAGCACCGTCAAGGAGTTCTTCCCAAGAGCTTCCCATCGAGTTGATAATAAAAACTTACAAATACTAATCGGGTAAACCCAGACTAAGAAATCATCAAAACTCACCACTCAGGAAATAACTGTAGATCATTAATTTGCTGAATAAAAATCTTTTCTCAACAGGGGAGCAGGCGCAAAACTGCCTACTTTTAAAACCAGACTTAGAGGACACCCAAAGCTAATCTTAAAGAGACATTTTCCCTTTCCATACACACTTTTGAAAAAAAAACTCATGTAAAACAACTGAACAAGATATGTTGCTTTTACAGAAGTCACACAGCCAGCAACCTATTGCCAAGCCTCAGAAGCAAGTTTTACAGCAGACTACAGAGGGAACACACAAACTACAAGCTTCTTAACCGGTACCAAAATCATAATCCATAATCAAAATTATAATCCATAATCAAGGGAGAGATGCAGTCACTTAGCAGTAAGAACGACAGACCTAATTCTAGTGTTCACTTTTTCTGGATGTACTTGAAAGATGCTGCACTAAAAAGATACTTAGAGCAGCCAAGGCCATAAGCAGTCCAGCTGCTTGTGAGAATTTCCCCCGCCACCACCTTTGGCCCCTGTCCCTCAAACGCGTTGTGAAGAGTTTTCTTCCCAACAAACTGGAAGCGAAGCGCCCCAGCACCGAAGGTACCGGAGAACGAAACTACCTAACAGGCTGTTTTGGGGGGTCTGCCCGGGGTTGGGAGGGAAACCGGCGGGAAACCGGCTTCCAGGGGAGCCCCGCGACGGCCCAGGGACACCGCGGACCCCCCAGCACGTTTCGAAGCCGCGGCCTCGCTTTTTAGGTCCGAGAAAAAGCGCTCAAGAATCGTATCAAAAAAAAAAAAAAAGACTATGGGAGGGAAGAGAAAAAAAAAAGGAATAATGAATCTTTGTGGTACAAATGAGAGCTTTAATTTAAACGTAGCTGAAGCGTTAGCAGGAAATATAATCGACAAAGACATGGAAAGGACACAGGAAAAAAAAAAGCCCTTTGCTCATTTACTGACTCAAAATAAGAGAGGGAAAAAAAAACCGGAAAAAAAGAGAAGGAAAAAAAAAAAAGGAAAGGAGCATCTCCCGCCGCCGCCGCGCTCTCCCCGTCCCGGGTCTCACACGCGGGTCTCTGTCCCGCCACTAGCGCGGCCGCCGCCTCCTCCCCGCGGGCGGCTGCGCGCGGCGGCCGTTACCGGCCGTTAGCGACCGTTAGAGGGGGCCGCGCGGCGCCCCGCCGGCCGTTACGGGCCGCTGCCGTGCGGGGCCCCCTGGCGCCGCCGCGCTCCGCTCCGCTCCCCGCGCGCGCACTCACCTCGTCGTCGTGGTGCTGGCAGTAGCTGGCGCGGTCGGGGAAGACGGAGAGGATGTTGTAGGGCGCGGCGGGGTAGGGCGGGCTGAGCGCGAGCGGCGCGGCGGCGCCCGCGGCGAAGCGCTCGATGAAGTGGTCCTTGGTGAGGCGCACGCGCTGGTGCGCCCGCACGCAGTTGTCGCACAGGTGCTCCTGGCAGTCGAGGCAGCGCGAGCTGGCCGCGTTGCCCTCGTCGCACGAGCTGCAGCGCGGCTCGCCCTGCCGGCTGTGCGGCCGCCGCAGCAGCAGCGCCGCCGCCGC
>NW_020455644.1:3563868-3657088 GCF_003342845.1 Nothoprocta perdicaria
GGCGGTTGTTGCCGCCGCCGCCGCCGCCTCCCCCGGCGCCGGAGCCGGCGGCGGGCCCGGAGCCCGCGGCGCGGCCGTTCTTCTGCTCGTCGGCGGCGGCCGCCACGACGACGACGTCGAGCAGGTTGCTGAGGAGGAAGTTGGAGGTGGGCAGCGCGTCCATGCCCGAGGGCTCCGAGATCACCACCTTCTGGTCGCAGACGGGGCAGCGCAGCTTGAGCGCGTCGCCCGGGTGCCGCTGCGCCTCCAGGCACTGGCGGCAGAAGGCGTGCAGGCAGGGCAGGACGTGCAGGCGCCGCGCCGGGGCCCCGCACGGCGGGCCCCCGCCGCCGCCCCCGGACGAGCCGGACGTCTGCGAGGAGGACGACGACGTGGAGGAGTTGGAGGAGAGCGGCGCCGGCGAGCCGCACATCTCCTTGCACAGCGGGCACACCTGGAAGTCCGACTCGGGGAACGAAGCCATTTGCGAGCGGGCTGGCGTGGGGCTGGGGGGGGGGGGTTGTGCTCGGGCCCCCTCGGCCCCCAGCAGGGCGCCGGGGGGCAGCCGGCGGGGAGAAGGTAGTTTTGGGGGGGTTTCTGCTTTGTTTTTGCGGAGGGCTTACGAGCGAGCTGGCATGGGTTAGTCGTTTTGCCAAGCGGGATCGATGGGGCGGTTTCGCAAATAGGGTGTCATCGATCCGGCGGTCCGCAGGGAGCTGGGTCCTCGCCTCGCACCTCGCGGCTGCCGGGCTCGCTGCGGGGAGGGATGCGGGTGTTGGGGGGGGGTTATTTCATTTCGGCACCCTGGTGCAGCCGTCCTGCGCGCTCCCGGCGCACGGCGCCTCTCCCCCCGACATGCACTCCAGCCCCGATGCCCGGGCAAATGGTGTCGGCCCCGCGTTCGCCTGTGGGCGGCCCCGTCCTCCGCGCCCCCCCGGGCCCAGCAGCGCGACAAGGCAGCGTGCTGCGGGTCGCTCGTCCTGAGGCCACGGGCCACTGCCCGCAGCCCGCGGCCAGCGCGTCCCCGCCGGGGCCGGCCTAAACGCAACTTTCGCGCTGTCTTCTCGGGGCGCTGGGGGGGCTCTCGCTTGTTCTCTTTCTCCTTCCTCCCCCTCTTTGGCTTTAGAGCCGCGCTTGCCGCGAGGGCAGGGGAAGTCTCGCTTCATCTCCCCCTGCCCGGTTCTGCCATCCGGGGCAGAGCGGTGAAACGCGGCCGGGCCCCCGGCTGCCCCAGCGACCGGCGCGGGCGGGCAGGGAGGCGGCCGCGGTGCCCACCCCGCCGGGACACGGGCGAGGCAACGGGAGGAGAAAGAGGGGCTGGGGGCGGGCGGCAGCCCCTCACGCCGCCCGGGCCGGGCAGCGGAGCGGCGGCAGGTCTGCATTATTCATGGGGGGTGGATTATATTCGCTCGCACAAATTGGAGCCGCTGTGCAATGCTAGCCGAGCGCGCCGCGCCGCGCTCGCCCCCTCCTCCTCCTCCCGCCGCTGCTCGCCGCTCCGCGCGGAGCCCCTGCAGCGCCCAGGATCACGTTTCCTTTGTCATCTCGCCTCCTCGCGTGGGGTTTTATTGAGAAAACAAAAATAATATAAAACCCGAAAGGGGAGGGGGGGACGCGCAACCAGAAGAAAACAAATAAATAAATAAAAGCAAGCAAAGCAGCGCGCCCGCCTCCCCCGCGCCCCGGCGGCGCCGGGGGCTGAATTAGCAGGAATTATTACCAGGAATTACTCACGGATGCGGCCGCGCCGCGCCGAGCGCCGGGGGGGGATCCGGGCAGAGCCATCGCGGAGGAGACCGGAGCGGAGCGGAGCGGGCGCCGCGGGGCGCGTGGCCCGCGCGGCCCTGGCGGCGGCGGCTCCCGTGGCCCCGCGGCGGCCGCCGGGCAGTGTCGCGGCGCGGCGCGCGGGAGCCTTTTAAGCCCCGACGGCGCGCGCCGACTTCCCCCCTGCGGGCGGCGCGGCCGCCCGGCCCGAGCACGGGCGCTCATCCCATTGTTCGGCTGCAACGCCAGCCTGGGAAGAAGGAGCCCGAGCCCGCCGCGGAATTGCTCCCCTCGGTCACTTTGTGTTAACGGAGGGCTCCGGGGCTGCTGAACACAAAGTTTCGGCTGCAGCAGCGCCTCGGGACCCCCGAATGGCCAAGCTCCTGATCCCCTTCCCTGGCTCACGAGCAAGGATGCGAGGGCTTTGCCCTCGAGAAGGATGCTGGGATTCCTGAAAAGTTTGAAAATGCAGAATTGGCATAGGGATTGGCGAGCAAAATACCAAAAATGGGGAAGGGTGCGATGTGAACAGGGAATGGAAAGCACTGCATGTAAGCAAAATAAACTCAAAAGAAATGGGTGTTGATACAGATCTAACAGCAAATGATAACAAGCAAGGGAAAATACAGAAACGTGGGCTGTTGAAATACCCGGAATGATGTTTCTCCTCCGCGTAGGCCTTAGATGTACAAATAATTATGCACTTACTAAATTGTCTAGAATAAAAATATCTTGTCTTTTGTTGGCAGGTACTGAATAGTGAGGGTGGCTCCAAAAGCCTCCCTGAGAACAGAGAAACTCAAGAGCACAAATGTTCTTATCCCAGACCAAGCAATAGGAATAGGTGATGAAGCCAGCGGGGCAACTAACGTGCACTAAGTTATAAACGAACATGAATATTTATTATGCCCCTCAGTGACAGTATATTAAGCTGGGAGCTTGCCTTATGTATCAGTAAAGGATTTGGCTCCGGGGCTGCATCCTTTGTGTTCCATATGAGCATGCAGGTGAGCCCCAGCACAGCTTTGATTAGCAAAGGTTAAAAAAATCATTGCGCTTTGATTCAGCTCTGTTTATTTGTACCGTGGTTGTTGCAGAGCTCTGCCAGGCTTGTCCTTTTCCAGATGAAGCCTGTTCGTTGTGAAGAACAGTAACTCTCTGAACAATAAATACACTGTTGATGTGCTTTGGCTTCCCAAATAATGTCTTCCCTCAGCTTCCTCCACAGAAACCCTCCTCATCTGTGTAGAGAAATACTGGGATTGGGCAGGACGCCCCGGGTTCAGGGATGCAGGCGTATGTGGCACCCCTGCCTCCCCGGGACAGCTGTTTGCTTCCTAGCTAAGGGGCTAAAAAGGGAAATTCCATGTTTGCATCCTCCACGCAGCTCTAACGGGTTCACCTGTATGCCAAGAAAGGTCCCTGCTGCTGAGAGGACCTGCTGTGTTTGTGCCAGGGCTCCCGAATCCCGCTGCATCCCGCAGCTTACACCTCCCTGCGCTCCTAAAAGCCGTGAGCAAGGCAGCGTCTCTGAGCAGAGCGTCCTTATTCCCCAGCTGCCATCCTCGCACTTGAGCCACCTCTGGCTGTCTGAATTTAAGGTCTTCTGCTCCCTCTTCCCACCTCCAAGGGAGTGCAGCAGTTAGTGGCTTTGCTTTGTCTTCCTACCTTCATTGTGGAAAAGCACCCAAAAAAGCCAAAGGGAATATTCCCGTGTTGTGCTCAGCTCTGAGACATTGGCCACCCCGCAGCATGTGGGTGCTCAGCTGCACAGCAAGTAGCGTGGGGCGTTTTCCTGCCTACCACATTGACTCCATTTTTTAGATCAAAGTAACTCATTTTTGATTGATTTTTTAAATCTCTTAGCCCTCCTCAGATAGAGCAAGGCCTCCATATATTTCATTTTTTCTTTAAACTGACAAGTACACTGGTGACTAACAGCACCGGGGCACTGGATGAGGTATGAGAATCTTTGGGCTCCTTGGCAGACAGCAGGATGAGAACTTATTTTTGTAATTTTTCCCTGGGAAGCCAGTACTTCACATTTTCCCTTTTTGTTTTTGTAAAAACAAAGGAACAATAGCTATCCTGGCTAGCAGCACTATTGTCTCTCCCTTTCAAATAAATGAAATCTTGCTGCTTACGTGAGCGTCTAAGGCTCTGTGTTCTCCCTTCACTTGCCTTTGTGTTACTCTGTTGAGGTTTCTCTCATTTATTGCCTTCTCTCCAGTATTTTTCTCTCCCGTTTCTCCATCTTTCTTTTGTCTTCCACTCCTGTGCTGTTGCTAGTCTGAATTTGAAGCCACCTCAAGTTTGTTCCGTAGGCAGGTACCTCAGTGAAACTGTGTTAAAATCATCATAATGTCATGATCACACCGTAACCGTGCTAAAACACTGAGTGTTAGAAGATTTTGGCAATGTTAAAATCGGGGCACAATGTTCCAGGTCTTCAGAGACACCTAACGAGCATCAAAATAACTCTGACGACACGGGCCAACTTCCATCTAGCTGGAAAAAAATCTGCATTTGTGTGTCCTTACCTAGCTATTGCAGCCAAGCTGTGCATTTAAATGTAGCTTTTTGGGGTTTTCTTTTTTTCCTCCTCCCTCCCTTTATTTTGGGGGAAAATAGGACAGTGGGACAGACGACTGCACCTGAGTCACTCCCCAGCATCTGCTTCAAATGTCGGGATGTGCTTTGCACTGTCCGTACCGAGGAGCTTCATTTGCTTGAAAGAAAGCATCTGCTTTCTGCCAGCAGCGCTACGGGACAAACGAACCGTGTTCCTGCCAAAAGCAATACAGCTGGAAAAGCCCGGGGTCTGGAGGTTAAAAGCTTTGTTAAACAGAACCAGGTACAGTAATTGTGGCTTTGGAGATATTTTACTGTAATTTTAGAGGCAAACATAAGGAGCTCGCCCCTATACCACCTGCGTAAAATGGTCCAGCAGCCAGATAATCTTGCGCTGTCACGTGCAGCAGTAGGGCAGGGTGCCAGCTCCAAGCAGGTTGCGCTCGCAAACAGAAGTAGCTGGTGACTCAGTCCTTGAACGTGCAAATAATAAATCTACAGGACCAAGCTTGGGTTGTCGTTGTCCAACCCAGAAAATATTCCCGTACCCAGTCGTGCTCTCCCAAAAGACGTGTGCAGACAGAAATAGCCAGGATAGTTGTTCACCATTTCTGCATAGTTTTTCCCAGTGCTTTTATAAAGACCTACAACTCTCTCTCTCCTCCTGCCCTGAGGACTCCCATTTTTACACTGTACCCTTCATGGACCTCCTGGGCTCACAAACTCAATGGGCATTGGGTACGTGAAAGGAGCCCAAGAGAGCTCTCTGCAGGCAAAGGCTTAGGCAAGACCTTGGTGCTGGCATAGCCTTTGGGGATTTTGCACATGTCAGATAGTCCTGGATACAGGAAAGTCACAAAGGTTTTGTTGGTTTTCGCTCGTTGTTAGCAACTTGTTCATGACACTCAGAGGAATAGCCATCTCTTCTTTGGCTTTCAGCACAGTTAGGCTGTGCCGACAAATGCACCGCTCAAGTCCAGCCACTTTAGCCCTGATTTGTGCCTTTCCCCCCCTCCCATCTTCTTCTCTTTCCCTCTTTTCTCATTTTTCCTCTTGCAAGCACAAACTTCTAAATTTGCCTCAGATTCCAAATTTGCCATGCCTGCTCTTGCATACTGACTCTAGCTCAACCATATATCTGTCATTGGATCCATTAGTAAGTACAGAAGTAAGTTAAACTTTCTGCATGTGTTGCTGAGCTTTCTGTTGCTCCTATATGGTATGTTGGATCGGGAACAGGGTGGAGGGCTGGGGAGCAAAGGAGCAGTAAGTGTTGTCCCTATGGCATAAATCATCAGGAACCAGCTTGCACAGCATATTAATTCAAGCTCTTGACACTGCCTCCTCCACCCATCCATCTCCCCTACAGCAGGGTCACCTTGAGTTTAAGGATGTGCTTGTTATGATGTGATGGGATCCAGAGGGCAACAGAGATAACTGCCCCCCATACACATGTACAGCAGGATCTACAGAGCTTGTTGGTGTGTACATAACTTCGATGCTTTATACCCCTGCAGGGCTGGCTTTGGGAAGCAAGGGTCTTGCTTTCTAACAGCTGACATTGCTTTTAAGGCCAGAGGCAGGTTTAGGGGTTGGTCTTCCACTCTCTGTTCCCAGAGAGAAGCAAAACTCTACCCTCTTCCCCAGCTGCGTAGAGCTCTACAGGCTCTTGATGTAGAGGTGTCTCTTTTGGATGTCCCAAGTCAGTCTTCCTCTAGCCCTCCTACTACCAGTGTACACCACAGAGGTAGCCAAGTGACTTTATTTATTTATTTGTTTGTTTATTTTTATGCATCATAATTCATTCTCGTTCCTTCCAGAAATTCTGGCTGAAAATTGTCCTGTTCTAACCATTTAGTGTGATTTAGCATAACAAGGACTTTTAACACTGTCACTCCTCAAAGGCTTTCTCTCTAAAACTTCACTTTCCTCTTCCAGACTTCTCAAATATCTTCTGCATTCATCATCTGTTCAATCAAATCTCCTGTTAGGTGAAATATCTGTACTGGCTTTACACTCTGATGATGAGAGCACAACTAGTGCCTTCCACGATGGGCTCAAGCCCAGAAGATGCAAGTGTCTGTTCTTCTCATCCTGATTCATCCTAACTGTGTCTCAGCTCTCAAACTTGGTCATTCTTAAGCATTTTCTGAATCCAAGTTTCATGAAATAGGGACATTTCTTAATTGACTGGATGTTGGACTTCATAAAGCATACCCAAAACCTGATGCTGGAGAAGTATTAAGGGCTCTGAGGCTCACCTTCAAATAAATGTCCCATTAGATCACTTCTCCCTTCAGGAAAAGGCTTGGCAGAGTAGATATGTCTTGTAAACATGATCCGCAGGTCAAGAAACGCAAGCTCTGAGCAGCTGGAGGTGGAAAGCAGGTGCCAACATTATGGGCTAATAATTGCAAATGTTTTGTTATTAGTCTCCTGTTTCACGACGTTGGTGCTGCTCCTCTACCTCAGTTAGCGTTGATGCTCCCCGCACTGTTAACTCAGCTGCAGCTCAAAAGTCTCCCTCACCTTCATTCCTGTTCACATCCGCAGGATCCTTTTACCCAAGTTGGGGAGCGCCTCTGACTGCGAGAGGTGGTAAATGCTAGCGCTTACGGGAGAGTAACTTGTCAGCTGCTAACGCTTCCCCACAGCTGTGTAAACTCCGGGAGTGGGCAGCTGTTCCCCTCCAGATCTGGCTGCAGGAGCTGGAAGCCCTGGCACCCTCGGCTATTCATTACCTCCCCCCAGTGCCGCCCCTAAAACGGGACGTGCGAGTGTCCCCTCAGCGGTGGCTGACCTTGTGCGGGGATGGATGAGGTGCTTGTATAGCCTGTCCAGAGGGACGCTAATATCTTCAAGGCCTTCAGCTGTTTGCGAGGAGACATCATCTATATCTTAAGGCTGGCTGCGCTCACGCGCTGCCCAGCCCTTCGTGCCTGCCCTGCGGACCAGTGAGACCTGCTTCTCTCCAGGGCAGCGTTGCTTCACCAGCGTTGGCAGAACGTGGCTCGGAGACGGTGGGATGTGCCCTTGGGTGCTTCTGTGCGAGTGCAGCAGGAATCCTGGCCCGTGTTCAGGTGCTGCTCTCTGCCACAGCTGCTTTGTCCAAGGCAGGTCTGTGCAAGAAGTGTGACTTCAATGCCAAGAGAGAAAAACGATGGTATTTCTGCAGTGGCCTCCGGAGGAAACACTTTGAGCTAATGCGGAATATGCAGGGTTTTATATGTTAAAACAAACACTGGTAATAAGAGTCCATGCAGTGGCAGTATGGTCCTTTATGGGAGGAAACAAGCAGGCATGCAGGGTGGGAGTTGAAGCCTCTGGTTCCCTCGAGCATTTATGATGGTCACGATTGCCTTCCACGTAGGCCAGGCTGTCAGATGGACTTGGAGGAGGCCTTTGCCACGTCGTGCGGCGGAGCCGCTCCAGCCTCGGGTTACAGGAGGAGGCGTTCGGGCGCCCGCCGCAGACGCGAGCCGCCAGCGTCTCCGCTCGCGTTGCTCCGCGGGTCTCCAGCAGTGTGCCGTGACCCGTGACAGGGCCTTTCCCTCCGGCTGCTCCGCGCCAGGGCCCGGAGCCTCCTCCTGGGGCGGCCTCGCCGGCAGCGGGAGCAGCCGGAGGTCCCTGGCGCCGCGCCGCGCGGGGCTGTGGGTTGTCCCTCCTGCGCGGGACCGGGGGCACCCGTGCAGCCCTTTGTGGAAGCACTCACAAAGGCAGCCAATTACTCATGTCACAACACAAAGCGCCTCTCACGTGCCGCTGGGGAAACACACGGCTGCGTCCAGAAAACGTGCCCCAAGGATCCTCCCAACGTGCCCCAAGGATCCTCCCGTCTCTTGGAGGCTGCTCCACGTCCCTCTGCAGTGCGCCCTGCTGCCGGGCATGGAAGCGCTGGGCGCCTCCCGGTGCGAATCCCTGCCACGCTGCCCCTGCCGCAGGAGCCGCCAGCAGGATGGGGAATAGCACAAAGCGGCGCTTTCGTAAAATGGAGGGTGCCCTGCTGTTTGCAGGAGCGAGGACTTCAAAGGGAGGGCAACAAGTCAAGGAAATTTGAAAAGTGTGGGCCGCAGGCACCCAGATTTGCCTGATGTTGTAGGTCTCAAGCAGGGGAGCCCTGTGCCCCCGGATCTCTCTCCTGGGCGCTAAAGCAGAGCGTCATCTCTCCTTCCAAACGAGAAGCGCGTAGGTTTACTGTGACAATGGGAGGAGAGGTCTGTAGGTCTCGTGTTTGGGAGCCCCAGAGCCGCGGGCCGGGCTGCGCCTGCGCCCCTGACCCAAAGCAGCCATGGGGCTCCGGCCCTTCCTCGCGGCTCCAGAGCTACCAGCTCTTGAGGGAAAACAAGGAAGGAGGGAGGGAGCCTCAGGAAGCCGCATGCAACGGCGGGAGCGGCACCTCAGGAAGCTCCTCCAAGATGGTGAGGTGCGGGCAGGTGAGCGAGATCAGAGGCGTAGGAAATCGGGGAAACAGATGTGGCCGTGCCAGGCCGAGGCGAGGGAGCCGGCACCACGCAGGGCCGGCATTCCCATGCCGTCCCATCTGGCGCTGCCGGAAGTAGTGCGCAGCCGTAGGGGCCTGGGGCCCCCTGGCTTTCTCCTGCAATTCTTTTCTCCCCACACTTCCTATGCAGCAGCTATGGAGCCGCTGCGGGCGTCGCTGAATGCAGCCATTGTGTTCGGCCCGCGGGCTCCCTTAGTCGCCGATCCCTGCTTTGCATCCGTGGGGAAGGCACCAGAGGAACCGAGCGAGCGGTTGTGCTCCAGGACTCCTGGCTGCTGTCCCACAGGCTCCAGAGCCCACGGACTGTGCGGCGGAGCCAGAGGTAAGCCGAGGTATGTGGCAGGGCCCGAGGGGCGGCTGGGCAGAGGAGGCGAGGGGAGCAGGGAGCGGGAGAGTCCCTGGAGCCAGGCAAACGCTCTCGTTTGGCAGATGAGCTCAAACAATTTGGGGGAGTAAACTGGGCAGCACTGTATGTTTTATTATCTTCTTACTGACTTTACTCAAGGCCAAATTGCAGCTTGGCTTGTTCACCTCCTGTAGCCCCTAAAGGAATAGCTTATAACCGACCTAGCAAAGGCTACCAGGAGAGTTTTGAAAATCTCCGTGGAAGGAGGTTCCCCAGCTTCTCTACTCCCCTATTCCCATGCCTGACAGCCCTTCTCGCAGCAAAGATGTTTTTCCTCATGTCCACATGGGATTTCCCTTCCTGCGTCTTGTGGCTGCTGCCTATTGGCACCAAATGTCCAATCCGGCATCAGTCAGCGGATCAAACACACACCTGGGTGATGGGTGGGTGTGCAGCCTGAAAAGCAGCAACCCAGCAAGCTCCATATACTGCTTATAGGGGACAGCACAGGACAGGCAGGATTAATGACTGCAATTAAAACTGCAGAACTTTGCGGGGAGCTCTCCAAGATCAATCCATGGTGCTGCAATCTATTTTTCAGACACCTATATTTGAGGCTAACTAGAGCATCTACACTTAAGGATGCTCCTGAAGCAGAAGGAAAAGATACATTATCCTACCCCACTGCCAGAGTTAGCAGCCTGACGTGTTTCAGTTGCCATTGTACTTGGTATTCTTTCTTTTCTTGCACATATGTTGCAGAGCGAGTGAGTGAGAGACAATTTTGGAGGAGGATCTAGTCTAATCTAAGCTCTTCTAGCATGGCTCCCTCTGTCACTAAAAGCAAAAACCGTGACAGAAGAGAAGGAGAATAGAGTGGTATTTATGGAGATACCAGGGAGTGCTTTTTTATTTCCTGGATGCAAATAATATTTCTTGTATATATCTATTTGGTAATAGACATACTGAGTCCAATGCCCTTACAATTGTTGTCTTCTTAAATCACAACAGTTTTTTTTTTTTTTTTTTTTAATTGGTTTTGTGTCAGAACTTGCTATTGCTTGACAAGGCATCCTGAAAGCTTCCATCTAACTAGGGAATTAAGATGGAAATGCTTTAAAACTTCCTGGAATATTAGATACCTTTCAAAAATACTTTGAATATTGGTCAACCCTATGGTTGGAGGGTGCAAAACTATGTGACTGTGGAAACAGAAGCCCTAGGACACTGAGCACACCCAGGGAAATTGGCATCTTGGGAAAAACTGAAATATCTGGCCCTGACTCTAGGAGCTGAGGGTCCGGGCAATATCTGCTGCAACCCTGTGATGCTGTGATGGCTCTGGCAAGCAGCAGCCCCGCACTGAATTCACATATCTGTCTTTTTACACGAAATTTTGTTGCGTTTTTGCTGTCACCTTCCAGCACTACCTTCCAGCAACCTTTGCTATTACCTTCCAGCAAAGCCTGAAGTGCTGATTCTCCGCTGACCTGATAGGCTGAGGATGTCTCCAAAAGAGCCATAAAGGACTATCTGATCCCAACGAGGGCCATCTGCAAAGCTATGAAGCCATCTCTGCTTCCCAGGCTTGTGATAAAAGCACATTGCATAATAGCCCAGGCTTTCAGGTATAGAAACGTAGGGCTGACACATACCTTACCCACCCGGAGGCCAGAGCAGCCCGACCTTTGCATGATGGTCGGAAGATGGTCAATAATGTGTGGTGTCTCCCAGAGGGCCGCGTCCTGCCTGTGCAGTATCTGACAGGTTTCCTGACATCATCCCAGCGCGTGGACTTGGAGCGTTTGGAAAAAGCCTTTGAGGCTATGGAGGGGAAAACCCACAGGGAGGGGGAAGGGCCACTTAACAAGGAAGTCAAAACCTGTTGTAATTATAAAACGGGCCCAAACCTTAGGACAGCCTGGCTGTTTTGCAGTGTCTGCAGTGCTGGGATTCTCCTGAGCACGGTAAAAATCTATCAAAGGAGAAACATCAGCAAGTCTGGAGAGAGACGGCAGGAACTGAGGGCTGCGAGAGCACTTCCGTGCAGCTAATTAGCGTTGCATTTGTGTCCGTGGCGGAGCAGATGCGCGAGCAAGAGCGAGTGCTTGTGGGATCGCTCAGAAACTCCCGAAGAACCTCTCCTTTCCATTGGCAAATGCCGGATGGAGCTCGCCCTGGCAAACGTACTCACTGTTGTGAATTCAGGTGCTACCCGTGAACGGAGAAGACATGGCAGGACAAAGTCCACGTCCTGTGCTCCAGAGACAGCTCCAGCAGGGCTTCAGCCTGGCTGCCTGGTGTCTCCAAGGGGGAGTCATGCACAGTGCCCAGGGCCTCCTTGGGACAAGCTGGCTCTTGGGTCCCTCCCTGCAGGCTGGGGACCTCCTGCGTGAGGAGAAGGCAATCTCCAAGGCCTGGGAATGGGCATTTCTGGGCCTCCATCACAATCTCAAAAAAAGCCAAGTGACTTCTAGGCCAAGGGAAGTTTCGAAGTGATTTCATGCTTAGCAGTTACACCTGTTTGGGGCAGGTGAAGCTCCTAAGCCTCGCCGTGGCTGCCTGTGCAAGCACTACCCCATGCCAGCTAGCCACAGACGTGTTTGCAGGGTAGGAAGGACGTGGCTCAAGTCCCACCTGCTTTTCCAAGACAGGCAGTTTCCCAAGAGCAGGCACTGCAAAATGCTCCATCTCTTCCCGCAAAGTGCAGCCTGGAAAAGCCTTCACATGGAGGACTCTTGCTTAGTAGCATGGACCAATTTGCAGATAAGAGCATGGCCATATTTTAAATTATAATAATATTAAAATCAGTGCTTCTTTAATGAGTTATTCCTTATGCCTAACACGACAGCCCTTGTGCTCCTCGAGGGCTGTGCTCCGTTACAGACTTGGGCACTCAGGTGATGTTAAGCACCTGGGGGGCTTGTCTTGGCTGACTCCTCTGGGACGCTGTTGGTGGGTACGTGGTGCTGGGCTTGCGTTCCTGACCACCCTAGAGGCCAAGCAAGTACCACCACTGCTTTGGGGCCAGCTACGTTTGATCTCCCAGGGGCTTTATCTTCTGCCATGGGTCTTTGAGCTAAGCGCCGCTCCCAGCGCTTCTCCGTGCTGTCGGCCGATAACATCCATCCTGTTGGGACTTGCAGCACGGGCCGTGGGGCAGGAGCGGCCCTTGGACTCCCAAGGCTGCTCTGCCCTTCAGTGCTGCCAGACGGGCTTCCCGGGATGGAGGGATCCGTGCATGGAGGCGGGTAGGAGGCAAGCGCTGTGGCAGAGGGACCCAGCGTCCTGGCCCCTGGCTTTGGGCAGGGGGAGCCAGACGTGAAGCCGCTCTCGGCCCCGCTTGAGCCAGCATCTCCTCTCACCGGGCAAGACGACAAATTGTTCGTTAAATTATTTAAGATATTACTGACTGGCTATGAATTATTCAGGGCTTTATTATTTACCACTGGGATGGCAACGTCGCATAGGAAATCCCAAGGCTTTCAAGGAGGCCGCGGCCGCGCGTGGCTCGCGGGCACCCCGGCGGCGCAGCAGTGACCGCAGCGATGGGTGCTGGTGCAGGGCTTTCCAGAAGGGTCCTGGAGGGGTTTTGGGAAGGGTTTTGGGAAGGGCTTCCGGAAGAGTGCATTTGGGAAGGGCTCCTGCTGCTCGGCCCGAGCTCTGTCTATCACTGAGGGAAGTGCTGAGGACCCCTCTGTGCCTGGCACCATGCAAGCGTAACACAAAGACCGCTCCTGGCCCGACAATTTGCCACCTATTACTGTGATTTTCTTATTAAACTGTTTTTAAGTAAGAGAGGATGCCCATAAAGCAAAAACATGCTAGTTCTCATCGGCAAATGCAGATGCTTCTGCTCTGCTGAAGATGTTTGAAGCTTTTTATAGTGGACTTTACCCACCCCTTCCCAGCCTCCACCCTGCGTTGAGGTTTTTAGTTCCTTGTTTTAATTTTCCCATCCCTTGAAGCTGTAGTCATGTGCTGATCATCCCAACTTTTATTCAATGCATACTTATGCTTTGTGGTCACCCTACAAGAAAAGGAGATTACTGATCAAAGAATGGGTCTATCACCTTATCTCCCAATGTTACTTTAAGGAAGACAAAGCCAGGAGATAAAAGCAGCTCCTTTTTGGCTTGTGACTCTGCTTAACCATACCTTCCCATCAGCTAAGAGACTGTAAGGATTGAGCCTGGGGTTAAAATACAACTCACTGAAACAGAAAATCTGCTAATTTATAGAGCCCTGACTACATAACAGGGCTGCTCAATAATAAGAAGATGTTGCACAATCACATTTTTGAACAAGCAACATGAATTTGATTTGCCACATTCATCGTGGCATCCAGCATCCATACAATAGTCAATGATCTTTGGGAGCCTCTGGAAATGTTTGTGAATACAGTCAGAGCTTCATGTGCTTGTCCTTGAAATGCGCTGTTTCTTATTTAGGATCCTGCGTTCATGTTCTTCCCGCTTGCAAATATTTCAGTCCTTCAGCCTGAGAACTGATTAAAGCACCCAATAAACACAGTACAGATGTCAAAGTGAAAAATTCACAAGCTATCCATGACAAGCCATCTGCTGAAAATAATTTGTCTGAACTATTTGGTGAAAATTCACAAAGTAATGAAAATGCTCCGAGGTATTTGGGAAGATTCTAATTACCAAAAATCAATAGAAAGCCTAATTCTAGGCTTTGAGTGTGCCTGCAATCTATACAGATAGTTCCTGGATTATGGATAATAATTGTTCTTCATCCCGCCTTGCTAAATACTGGCTGCTCAGTATTAAAGCATATAAACTTGTTTTGGGTTCATGCCGCACAGGAGTAAACGCAGCCTCTGAAGGCTGCATGGAGAGGTGCCGAGCGGACCTTTCCCCCTGGCATTAGTGGGCCTGGGGTCAAACAGGCAGCTAGGTAGTTGCTTAATGAATTTTTCAGTAGCTGCTAAATTAGAAGCCTCTGTTTGCTTAGGCCCATGTCTCATTTCTTCTTTTCTCTGGAAGCTCCTAGTGTAAATGTGCAATAAAATCCCAAACTTCCATGTGTACAGCTGAGCATCACCATGGACTGACATGTGAAATTCTGCTTGACACTTGCAGTGTGAATTCCTTTCCCATATTTCAGTGCATTCTAATCCTGAAGTCCTAGCTATGCATTTTTAAATAGACATGAGCTAATACATTGCCTAACTGCTCCTGCTGCTATCCTGTGTTGGCTAATAGTTGCCAAAGTCTGTTGTTTGTCAGCTTAAAAATAAATCACGGTAGTAACATGGGAAGATGTTATTATCCTGATGCTACACAGTTCAGTGCTGTACATTTAGAAGTTTATTCCATTTAATAGAAACATGAAAAAGTACAATAGCCACAGCTGCCAGAGGAACAAAGTGAACTCACAGAAGTATGCAATGAAATGATGCTGCCAAATTAAAAGCTTCAAAACCTGCATTAGCTACTTTCACCTTCTCACTTTTTAAAATATGAACTAATGCTCAGATCTACAAAGACACTTGAGTATCCAACTTCTATTGCAGCCAGTGGGAATTTAGCACCTAAATGCTTAGGTCCAAACAGAGCTTGGACTAAGGGCTTTCAGCTTTGCCTTGTGCATCATTCTGGCAGGATGTAGGCACCTGGTTTGACTGTAACTCCTGATCAGCGTTTCTTGGGGGAGAAGATGGAAAAAGCTGCACCACTGCAAGAGTCCCTTACTTTCTCCAAGTCTCCCTTCCCAAAGCTGAAGGGCTGGGGTGATGTGTATCCCATGGTGGTGAGTGAGTGACCACAGGGTGCTCAGATGTTTGTGAAAGGCAGAAGATGGACAGACACTCACATTGCTCCTCCTGCTCACAGAAAGCATATGGTGTGAGGCTGACGGTGCTCTCCCGGGTGTGGGCAGCGTGTGCCACGGAGCAGCTGGACCTCTGCACAGCTGGACGTCAAGAGTGAACATCTGCTTGCTCCACAGACACTACTATATGTATCCACATGTGGTGAAGGACTGTGTTTATGCCCATTTTATAGGTATGTTGCTGAGGCACTCAAGGGTTTGTAACTGATTTCCCCACCCCAGCAGAAAAGGGTGGACTAGCAGAAATCATCCAGGCTGGTGCTTGTTTTCTCTCACAGCCCCTACCATGCGCTGGCCCCGCGGGGCAGTAACTGCATGACGGGAATGTCTCCGTAAGGGAGATGCTGCATGATGAGTACCCCTGGGAGCTGTGGGGCCAAAATGGTGCCCCTTGGCTCAGCCATCCCCACAGCTCCATGAGGAGAATCCCCCCGGCTCCGAGGGGAGAACCCACCGCGTGGAGGCAACGCTGGCAGAGCCGCAGGAAGCTTGCACCGGGGTTAACTCCTGATGTGTGGACCCCGACACATCCACTCACGCCAACCTCCCACACGTTCCCCGGCCTACAGAGTCGGGAAGGATCTACCGTCCATGTGTCCCTCAGTCAACGCTGCGTCTTCCTGGGGTCAGCCGGGTTTTGGTAGGACAAGAGTGGCACCCAGTGGCTGGTTCCCTCCTCACACGGCTGCTCCCTTCGCTCTGCGGCGCTCGGCCCCGGTTGGGCCGGACCCTGCTCTGCTCTGGGGTGATGAGGGGGCCCTGGGTGGGCCCGATGGGCACCCATGCTGGAGAGGTGCTCACACTGGCTGCCAGGAGCCTGTGTCGAGGCGCCGGGAGGCTCCGTCCTTGGGAACTACTAGTAGGCCGATATTCTTACAGTGCAGGTTGTCTCTCACGCCAAGAGGTGGAGAGGACACAGCGAAGGTCTGGGCTCGCACTGCTCCACTGGGGCAGGGGAGGAGGCAGTCATGCCTTTGGATCCTCCTTTTGTCACCACAAGTGTCTGAGAACAGATCTTTGGCCAGGAGTCACTGACTGCATCGCTTTAGAGCACCAAAGACCCTGTTCCCGACACCTAGCCAGCCATGGGCTTATAGCCATAAACTCACCCCAGAAGCCTCACTGGTATCTGCCGGGGAGACGCAGCCACGGCAGCCCATGGACAGCCCAAGGAGAGCCAAAACCAGAGAGGAAGAGCTCGGGGCCCTCCTGCCAGCCTGATCCCGGGGACAACTCCCAAAGGAGCAGCATCAGGCTTTGCATCCTTACCCGGGGATCCCTGTCTTGTGATTAGAGCATTGAGCATTGCTGGCTTTGTGTGAAAACAGAGAGAAGTTAGAGGAGCACAACCCGACTGCGCTTTGGAACACAAGAGAAATAGGTGGTGTTCAAATGTCGGCATTTTAAAAGAAGAGGAAAAAGATTTTTTTTTTTTTGAAAAAAAAAAATCTCTATGTTTATTATTGTTTTTAATCTTTTTAGCATGATTACAGACCAGCCAGACAATCTACTTTGTGGTGTAAAATAGTTGTCCTAAATGAAAAAAATACGGGATACATTAGAACTCAGCTTAAAAAATTAAAAAAAAAAGAAGCAAAACAAAACAGAAAAAGAGAGCGCACAGTCAAGTTCCCTTCTCAACTCTCACTGCCATCTGAGAATTCATGCTTGGGATCCTATGAAAGAACAACCCCTGGTGGGACAAGAATTAAAATTAGAAGAAGAAAAAAAACCTGCGACGTGACCCATGAAACCTATCACAGAAACATCGAGAGCCATGGGAGGAAATGAAGCGGAGGGTGCGCTCGGAGGGAGTTTGTTTTCTCAGAGCCTTCCCTTTCACTGCAGCCGATGTAGAAGGGGGTTGTGTTCCAGCCGCGGGGCTGTGTTTGCAGGGCCGCGAGCAGAGCCTGCAGCGCCCGTGGCCGGCGCCCTGCACGTGGCTGCTGTGGGACCCCCCCGAGGCGAAGCGGGGAGGAACCCGGCGCCACAGGCTCACGGGGGCTGTGTGGAGCAGGCAGGCGATGCCCAGCGGAGCCTGCAGCCTGGGGCAGGAAACGCACCGGCAAAAATGCCCCTTCTTTGTAAAGATGGGCAAAGGGCATGGTGTTTTATCCCATAAATAAACCATTTCTGGGGGTCACCAGAGGCAGTTTTTACCAAGCTGCCCTTAAACACAGCAGGTCCCCCCACGAGCTTGACTGCGCTGCAGCAGCAGGGCTGGGACTCGCTCCGCAGGCTCCTAGGGCAGGACGCCAGGCCGGTGCCAGGGCAGGAAGGCTTGCTCCGATGCCCGCAGCGCAGCTGGGGTTTCTACGATGTCCTGGCTGAGGTTTCTTCTCCCTCGGGCCCCAGTGTTTGATCCGCACTGGCCTGGCCGTGCTGCATTAGCCGCCTCTCCGAGGAGACACGGAGCAATGCCAAGGCGGGTAGATGACATCGAGCCGGGCTGGGAAAACGTGTCCTGGCAGCTCCAGAGGAAATCTCCCTCCCATGGCAAGCATAACTGGCCCTGCGCTTAATTCCCCCAAGCTGGCCATTTTCCAGGGGCAGGGAAGTCGCAAACCGCTAACAGTGCTTAGCTAACGCTCCTCGCACTGCTCCTCTCCAAAGGCTCCGCAGGGAAGCCCTGGGCGGCCATCCACCCTGGGCACTGCCCTGGGTACCCAGTCCGGACCTGCCCTCCTCAGGGGCAAAGGCAGGAGCAGGCAGCCGGGGCTGAGGTGCTGCTCCGGGGGTGCCAAACCTGCCAACTGGGGAGCCCAGCGCTGGAGTTGCTGTCACCAGTAAGTAAATATGTTTCAAGAGGCAGCTCAAATAAGAGAGGAATTACGGGGAACTTGCTGCTTAACAAGCAACTTTGCACTTGAAATAGCAAGTGTGTTTGAAACGCAGCCTGGGGGAAAACTAAATGACATTGTTGAAAGCCAAGCTGAGTGACCGCTGCCGGCGGGGGGGGAGTGAGTTTGGAGATCATTAGCTCCTTATAAACCGATGTTTATCTCCAGTAAGGCAGCAAAGCCCCTCCAGCATGCGGGTGCTGCCCGCCGTGTGTGCCCGGGGCCACGTCCTCCTGCAGCACGTCACGGCCGAGGACGCTTTATTGCGCTGCCAGCACCCGAGCGCGGGTTAGGCAGTAACATGTGCTCCTGGTGCTGTGAGCCCGCACATGACATTTTAAAACCAAGCTTCTGTCTGCGGGGACACATGAAGGATCCCACGAGGCCGTTTTTATTTCCAGAAGAATAACGGCATTCATCTCCGCAGCGCTGGCTGCCTTATCCCGACAGGGCATCTTCACATAAACAGTCGCATTGAGCTGTAGGCTGGATTAGCGGTGCGGGGTATCAGGCCAGCAGCTCATGAGCTGATATAGCTTCTTGACTAAAGTGATCTGTGTTTTATTGCTGGGGAACAGGGCAGCCAGCACTTTGCTGTACACCTTCCAAATAACATCTCCACGTTACTGCAGACCCTGGAGGCCTCTTTATTTGAGCGCTTGTGGCTGGTATTTGGGTCTTCAAATCCAGCCGTGGCTAGGAGGGTGAGAAGGAAATCAAATGCAAGCTCCAATCCGTATTTTCAAGGAGCCCAGCCACGCTATGAAGGTCAAATTTCAATGCAGAGCTTTAAAATGCAATTTTAGTTCTAAAAGGAGAAAGATTACACCAAGTCAGTCAAAAGACAAATGGTGATCGCATTTAATACCAGTGGAGACAGCTGATTTTGTCTAAGCCTTTTCCCTCAAGAGAGCAGCAGCAGCCCTTATAAGGGCCACCTCCGCGCAGTGGCTGAGCTTCCCAGGACCAGGAATAGTCACCATCCTCCCAACAGTCATGAGGGCGACAGAAACTCTATCCCTGTTTCGGAGATGGGGAATCGAGGCCCTGGGCTCCGGGCGCGCTCTCCGCAAGGGTGCTGAGCTGATCCATGCTCGAGCTGGGTACCCAACGCTCACAAGGGCCATGCTAAAACTCGGCGCGCTGCCCCTTGCCCTTCTCAGGGGTCTTGTGGGCTGGAAGGGCAACGCCAGCCCCTCGGGGCCCTCAAAGTCCTGGGCTACATCTCCATGCGCTGGCAAACACCGTCCGGGTGCCTCCTGCAAGGATGGAGTTACTGGAGAGCGTGTTTGAGCTGGCTGCTTTCGTTCTCCAGGCAGCAGAGAACAGAATCAGGGGGAAAACATCACTGCAAAGAGTAGAAAGCAAAGCTGAAGAAGTGTATAGATATCTATGTTAACCATAGTCTATGGTGCACTTATACAACATAGCAAGGATTTTCTTTTTAAAGATTCAATCATTTTAAAAGCGAGTATTACCTGTGAACGTTTAGCTGATGAGTGAATCTTTTTGTGCACTTCTTTGGTTTAAGCGCTCTGGAAGTTGCTTTAGCCTCAGTAGGTCTAACCCAAGGCAACAGGAAAATGCAAAGCTCGTTATTATTACTATGTCTTTACTTGTTTTTACTTGTTACTTGTTTAGGTTTGTAGCAGTTTGATTTTTTTTTCCATTCAATTCAGATTAGTAGCATTATTTGATGTGGCTATGTGTGTGTCCACAGCATAGGGGTCCGAAATTGGAAGCAATGACCCACAAACTGTTGCTGCTTCACAAGCATGCACCTAACATTGACCCTGAGCTGTGTCTCCTCCTCCTCCTTTCATGCTCCCAGCAGTTCCCCTTGCCATGGGCAGCAGCCAGGGGAAGGGTCTCCTGCCAAAACTACAGTCTGATCCAGCGCCCGTGGGGACGGGACTCGCCTGCCTCCTTCCCGTGTCCCTGGTGCGGCTTCCCGAGGAGCAGGGGCGATTCTGCTGATTCCTTCGCCGGGGCCACCCTCTCTGCGGCCACTCCTGCCTCATCCCATGTGAGCATCCGCACCTGGTGTGGACAGGGATGCTCCCTCCAAACACGGCCCTTCCTCCGGCACATCCCGCCGTGTCCCTGCCCTCGTGCGGGAGCCTCCATCCGCGGCAGCTCCGCGCAGCTGTCGGGCCAGCTGGGAGCGCAGGCGCCGGTCTCGAGCACGCCCGCCGCGGCTCAGGTATCCGCAGGAAGTCGGGAATTAGCAGGCACTTTCCCAAGGGATTACACGGCCCCAGCTTCTCCCCGCATCTCCCTCCGCCAGCCCCAGGGGGTGAGTGAGCAGGTGACTGCCAGTGGGGGTTACAGCCCCCTGTCCTTAATCCGCAGACACTGGAGACCATTCCCGAGGGAGCAGCTCTGGAATCTGGGAGGAGGAGGCGCTGTTCCCGCTGCGGCACGTGGCCACAAGGAATGCAGCGCTGCTGCTGGCCGCAGCCGCGAGGCCTCCTGGCCACATGGGAAAAGGGGAAGCCGCTTGCCCTCCTGGAGCCAGCACCTGGAAAGCCATGTGGGGGAATCTCCCCTCATCAGGTGCTGGAACAGTCACTTGTACAGTGTTCATTAATTTCTTGGGGGTTTCTGCTGCCCTCTTTACCGTAGGTGAAGCCACGCGCACAGAGCTTGCGTGACTAAGGACCTGCCAAAGCAGGACACAACCTGGCTGATTCCTGACGCCAGGAATCGGCTGGCACGTGTCCTTGGTGGGGACACAACCCCGGCCGACCAGGGCACTGCTGCTGCTCTGCGAGTGCAAACTGCTCACGAGGAAAGCGGCGCTCGCCTGGGAGCCGCCGGCCCCTGCCCTGGCTCCGCGTGCTGCAGGCAGCAAGAAAAGTCGCAGTTAAGACAGACCAACAACTTTAACTCCATCTGCCACAGCAACTGCCACGCTCTGCACCGCACCGCTCAGCTCAGCTGCTGAAATATGAAGTTTCTCAAGGACAGCTGATGCAACACTAATAGTTGGGGAAGATTAAGGAGTTCGTGCCAAAACGCCGTGAGGAATCAGTGTTTTTCACAACAATCCACGCGTTCAAAGTACACCTGATTTATCCTTTAAACTGCATCACTAAACCAGGCTTCTCCTGGAAAGTTTTCCTGTCCAGCACTCACCTGGTTTCATTGGAAGAGTGAGAGGAGGTAGGAAAACCTCTTGGTAGACGCGCTGGCTTGAGCAATGGGACATAGTGGTTGAGGCTACAGACCCTCTCCGTGCACAACTGTGCTGCTCAGTGCACACACCCGAGGCCGATGAGGCACAGGGATGGTGTGAGGTGTTTATAACCAGCACATCCTATGGGCATCTGCTCTGCAGAGCGGGATGCACCTCAGCAGCCCACGGTTCCTCACCCCCTTGCTGCAGGGTGTTCAAGGCCACCGCGGCTGCCTGCAGGGAACCCCGAGGGTCTGGTCAAGGCCTGACTGGAAAAATCTTTGAGAAAAACAAGGAAAAGTTCTTAGTAAGTTTTAGGAGAAGTCACAATTTACACCTGCATCTATTCACAGCTGAAGATCAGACACATGATGATCCCGCGCTCCTGGTGCTGGGCACAAAACCATCGTTTCCTGCTTGGCAGCTGCTGCCATGGGGGCTGCGGTGGCGGCAACGTGTCCTGGCGCCAGAGAGGAGCAGGTTTGCTCCAGGTGCGAGAGCAACAGGGCTGGGCGCCCGCGACGCGGCCCGGCAGCCCGAGGTCTCGGCCTCTCTGCCACGAGTCCTGGTTCGCTGGCAGCACCGATGTCCTTAGAAGGGCCTGAGGAAGCTCTTGCTTCCAGGGATGATGCCAATGTGCAGCAAAGCGACACGCATCAAGGTTTCCATGTGTCAACCTGGAGGAAGGCCCACGTCTGCAGAAGGCCTTAGGTGTATGGAAGCAGAAACACACAGAACTAAGGCTTTCGAGTAGTCAACATTGTAAGCAGAGAATATGAGGTAAAAAGAAAAGGGATATTACTCCAAATACACTCAATCTGTTTGGATTTTAAACACCAGCCACGCTATTTTTTAACAACTGCTCCTAACTGCTAGTTATGACTGCAGAGGCCGTCATTTTAAGGCACAGGACCAGGTATTAATGAGCTTACGTGGCAGCAACATGGGATGTCAGAGCCCCCAGGTTTTAAAGGTATTCTGAGCAGGTTAAAGCAGGGGCTTTTGGAGGTCCAGCGCCCCAAAACGAAGCCGCCTCCGGGGCGGGCTGAGGCGAGCGGGGTCGGCCCTGCAGGGTCTGCCTGGTGGGCACGGGCCGAGGCACGGACGGACGGACGGATGGATGGACGCAGGTCGTTAGAGGCCCACACTGCTGGGGGCCTCTCCTGGCACGAGGAAGGAGCCAGTGGGAAGGGCGAGGGGAGCGGGAAAGCCAGGAGCTGCTCCCGGCCGGGCCGCGCGCCCCAGCGGAAGCGGTTGCCGGCGGCCGAGCCAAGGAAAGCTGATCCGGGGAGAAAAGCAGCCCTGGAATACGCCTGAGGTCCTGACATCGACCTTCCCGTTCCCGCTCCTCTTTGAAGCCCGATTATGTCTCTTTTCAGGCCCACGCCTGAGGAAGAGGCGAGGCTGGCCCTGCTCCTGGTCTCCGTCAGTCCCCCGGGGCCGCCGCAGCTCTCAGGGCCTGGATAAGGGAAAGCAGGATCCAGCTCCAAAGGGAGCCCTGCGAACCGAGGAGGAGCTGCTTGACTTTGCTGACATGACCTGATCTGTCCCTCTTTTGTCTCATTCCATCTCTTTCTGTCTTGAAACAGAGGTTATTCCTTCCAGCCAAAACCTCACCAGACTCCTACCACTCACAGTAACCACGCATAGTAACTAACCACTTACAAATACATGCATAAGAACAAAAAGAAGGCTCTGCATCCAAATACAAAACATACACATTATTTCATTTACTCTGAAAAAAAAAAAAATCACAGAGCTTCCTGCTTCACTTTTTCTTTCTTTTTTAAAGAAGGAGTATGGTCAACCAATTCTCTTGGCTGCTTAGCAACAGGCAATTGCAAATGCCTATCAATTCTCGGTTTATAATAACCAGAGGCAGACCTAGATTTTTGTTTTCCCTGGAGCTTATGTCTTCCCTTCCCTCTATAATAAATACCAGAAATCCATGGGCAGCGTGTGTCAGAAATCCCCCCGTGGAATATCTTTCATCACACTTGCCGGGCTGCGTCTGCAGGAGCTCTCTGTGGCATTTTCCTTTGTTAAAAGGGTTTGAGAAATTCATTCTGGATTTGACTGCACCTCTGAATTGATTTCTCTTTAAAATTAATTTTAAAAAAGTTAAAAATAGGCATTTTCCATTACGTGCTTAAAAAGTGCCCTAGGAGTTCATGGGGAGAGACAGACTAAATGCAAGCCTCAATCATCAGCATCTGCAGATAATCCAGATATTTCTGTCTTTGATTGTACCACAAAAACAAACAAACAAAAAAGCCCCCAAAACCACAGAACATAATTTGCTTTGCTGGCTAAGGGGCCACCACAACCCCTCAACACCATGTCCTGTACTGTGACTTAGCACGTTGAAGCCACCGGCCTGACCCAGTTCGGTCCCAAGTGGAACCGCCGTGAAGGTGCCTACAAGCACCTTCTCACCAGCCCCCTGTTCTCCCCGCGTTCCTGAGGGGGAATAACCACATGTCCGGAGCAGGGGACGCGGGTGTCTCCACACCGAACAGCTCTGTGTCTCCTGTATTCCCTGCAAGACCATCGAAGCGTGTGAGAAGTGTCTGGAGGGCAGAGGTGGTAAGTGCTGGATCTGGCAAAATGGGCCTTGCAGCAGAGCCTGCGGGTCCTGCCAGGCCCCCGGAGGCGTGAGGCAAACGGTAAAATCGCATAAGGAGACCCAAGACCCACAAACGGAGGAGGGAGAGATACCTGCTCATGGCAGATCCCGCATCCCGCCCGCCTGGCTGGCCCGGCACCCGCAGGAGCCGTAGAGGTGATGCTGCATCCCTGCCCTGCCGGGGCAGCCCAGCCCTCCGTGGAGCTGTTGCCTGACTGCCGAAAGCTGCAGGATCGCTCAGGAATTTGGCTGTATGGAGCAACCACCACTAATGAGGCTGACAGAGCCATTTCTTTCTAGCTCTTATTTTTCTGGTCAGTCTTAGCCAAAAAGCGCTGGAAGTTTCCAACAGTGACAATTTACCCTTCATTGGAGCTGACTTCAATCACGCTTTTGAATTTTATTGCATGCTTATACTGGAGTCTGTTGTTCTTTTGGCACCACGAAGACAGCAAGCGTTGCGACACAGAACAGCTCCAGAGAGATCAGCAGGTCTGCGTCTGCCCCAGCCTGAGCTGAGCTTGGCCCTCTATCTGTGCTAACATGGAGAAATGAAAAGATCACAAAATAAAAGACTCGCAATTCAAACCTTAAAAGAAAGGCGACACTTATGGATGCGGTTAAAACCTGTAACATATCCGATGTGCTGGCCCAGAATCTTGCTTTTCATTCTCAAACAAGGCCTGCAATGTGTCTAGCCCCAAGCTTTGGTGTGCCAGGATTCAACATCTACATCCAGCTCTAATCTTCAAGCAAGCATGACAGAATGAGTGTCCTGCTCACATGGGCAATATAGTAACTTCATTTGGACAAAATTAACTTTTTAAAAAGTCTAGATAAAGACAGCTCTGCTGTGTAAGAGGCAACAGCAATAAGAAATTACAGAGCAGCCTGCTATCTGGAGCAGAGCTCATCACAGCCAGCCCGAGGCTCAGGAGCCTGTGTCTGGTCCCCCAGGGTCCAACGAAATGCAGGAATTCCCTCCTGCAAGTGATCCTCCAAGTGATCCTTGAATTAAGGATCACTGAGGCCTCCCCCTTGCAGGGAGAATGGAGGCAGCTCCGGGGAAAGACCCGAGTCTCAAGCACGTGTAGCTGTGGTCGCTGGGGCAGCCTGTGTACTCACTGCCCTTACACCTCCAGCTGGGCTCCAGCTCTGCACCTGGAGCTGCTGGTTTGAGCAGCCATATCCCATATTCCCGGCACGGATCGCTGGTATGATCTACTAGCGGCAAGATTAAAACTCCTTCCCAATTAAAAAAAGATGTGCATGGGAGTGGGAGAATAAATGGATGGAGGGAAGATTGTCTTAAACATCAAACTGTCTTGAATCATGACAGCAAATATAAATTTGGACTATTAAAGAAAACATGGATGTACAAATTCACAGCTTCTTTGAGGAACACAGTGTGAGCCAAGAGCTGCTTTCAACAACAGATCCCCAGGCCTGGCACCAAACATCTGCTTAGGTAAAAGACCTTTAGACCTAGTTGAAGTGTTAGGGAGCATCACGGCCAGAAATGACCCATCTGGAGAGCAGAAAGGGCTCTGAAATCCCGAGGCCCCTGGGGAGCACGTGGTGATGTTCCCATGACTCTCCACGTGGGAGAGATGCTATGGGCTTTTCCAGTCACCAGGTCTTTCAAATAAAAACTTGCAGCATGACAGGGGTTTGCGGTACCAGGCCTCAGCCTGAGGGGTTTGCCCGTGCTGCTGCCTTCCCTCTGGGAGCGTTGGGCCTCAAGTCGACTTGCACATGTTGCTGGGGAGAGAACTGCAATGCAACCCGAACGGGGAGCTCTTATCTCTTGCAGGGAGAGCTTCTGGTTGTGCTGCCTCCAGTTATAACACTCGTGCCTCGTTACCTTGTTGAGGTCTGTTGATCTGCAGATGCTGTGGCAAAGGACACCGATAAAAGAAAATCTACGTACATAAATTAAACACTGAACGCGTCGCCCTCCACACTACCCTCTAGTGGCCTGATACACATGCCAGCTGGCCGGGGCCAGAAGAGCCTCCGTACCCTGCTCTCCATCTGTCCCTCCTGTCTTCTCCCTGATGCAGACAGCAGTTGAGCTACTCCTCTCAGGCCTGCAGTAAAACGTCACCAGTGAATCACCTTTGAAGCCATTCACATGCCACTGGGAGGGAAGCAAGCGTTGGCCAGCAGGACCGCAGGTAATCTGGTCGTGGAGGTTTCATCAGCTCCCTGCTAATCAGCGAGCACAGACCCAGGTGGGCATAAAGGGACATGGCTCCGTTTAGTGTCCTGCTCCTGCAGCAGGCTGGAGCCCTCTTTTATAAAAAAGTAGTGTATCACTGGAAATAGGAATGGAAAGTACATTTGTCTAATAGAAGTCCTGCGGGAAAATCACATTTTTTTCCGCTAAATGCCAAGTTCAGCTGTTTTACAGGTGTAAGTCAGAAGCAGCTCCGCTGAAACCAAGCAAGGGCTTGCCCTACACAAGCTAGAGCAGTATTAGAAGCACATTTAAACTGTTGTGAGAATTCTGGTGTCGTTCTCAACTCGGGACTCAAATCTGCAACAGTTAGCATATACGTATGTGCCTATGTACGTACATATAAATATGCACACACACTAGTTTAGTTATGGCTAAGCTATAGTTAAATAAATAAAACAGAATAAACAACAACAAAAAAAGAAATACTGGAGCAAATATTCATGCAAGAAGTTACACCAGTTTAACTATCCTGAATTTAATTACGACTCTAAGTGGTGACATTTTCCCAGATAAACAATCTCTACGTATTCCTGCGTATCTATATCTGGAGCGCCAGACACGGTGTGGACCATCTTACAAAGCGAGGCTGCAGCTCCGGCAGCTCCGTAATTAAGCACATTCTTTGAGGAAATGAGCTTTGCTATTTAAAGAATCAGGAACAACAACAACAAAGCCCAAACCAGAATAATAATGGAGATAAAAGAAATGTACTCAGGAGTGCAAAGAGCTGCGGAGATGGCTCTACTGTACATGCAAACTATCCATAACGATACTGTTTAATCTCCGTGTTAAACTATTTATTATGCTCATGCACACAGTGATGTATTAGAATTCTTGTTTGCAAAATGTTCGTTTAAAATTAAATGATGCTTTACCCTCCCCACCAGGATTCTTCTTGTACCAAGTCATGTTTATAATAAACTTTATTAAACACGATGAAATATTACACAGTTCAAACAGCGAAACCCAACAGGGAAATCACGTCCATTTCTGTTAAACGAAGCAGCAGAGCTTTGTTGCTGGCATTAGGAGAACGGCTTTGAGCTTCGCTCGAGATACGTTCTAGAAAATCCCCATAGCTCTTAATGAATAATTGAAGACAATATATAACCGAGATGCTTGTTTGCTACCTCCAGAGTTGGATCCTAGAGGACTATTAAATTAATTTTTAATAACATATGCTATGGTTAAAGTTATGGGGCACAAAATTTGACTCTAAACACACCATAAAAAAAAAAAAAAAAACATTAAAAAGTGTCCCAAGGTTAAAAGCTGGGCAGCAGAAGGCTTACAAGGACTGAGAAAGCAGAAAGGGAAGAGCTTACAGTTACTCCAGTTTGCTTTTCACACATTGTTTGGTCATGTCTCCTTATCTAGAGACACATCCCATACCTTTAACAGCGCATCACGATGATGACACTTACTCTCCAGTGCAGTTCTCCTGCTTCTCAGTTAACTTACGTGGTCCCTTGTGCTTCAGAAGCTGGGAGTGCGCCGGCCTTCCCAGCTTGCTGCGTTCCTGCAGTATCCCATCCATTTTAGTTATTTGTCACACGTGCTCGGCCAGGAGGTAATTTCTGCTACTGCCTCCGGGTGATGCTGGAAATGTTTCAAAAATATATTATCCAAGAAGAATTCGGCATAATGAATTGTTTGCAAAATAAATGTAGACGGAACAAAATAATCATTAGGAATTCTAGCCCACTTTAAGTCATGGCTTACTGAACCTAGGCTTCCATTAATTGCTGTATAATAGAATTTCACTGGATATTAAGTCTATCCTCAGGAAAGGCTGGCTTGTCATTGCAATGAACAAACGTAATAAAACAAGGTAGCAGTGATGAACCACAAAATCAGCATAGACTTTAATACAACAACAACAAAAAGAAAGCATAGGGAGGTGATCCTGTGGCATGAATAACTTCATAAGCATTCAGATTTCTATATTTTGTTATTTTGAGTATGATCCCAATTATTCTGTTATTCTGCATTGCCATCGTAGCCAAGGGTCCGTGATCACCTCAGATGGAGAAGCCTTTGCCCAGTAGATCCCAAGAAGAGCAAATGGAACAGGAGGGAGCAGGATGCAGAAACCTGCTCAGCACCTAATCCATTTCACTCTCTTGAGCACTGGTCTGCTCCTGCTGGACGTGGACATTCAGAATAAATTGGTCTATGAATAACATCAACCAAGATCTACTGGATGAGGGAGAAATTCCAGGCACCAGCACCCAGAGCAGCAGTCACTCTCTTTGAAAGGAATTTTTCGTGCCAAATGGCAACGCAGAGATATTAAGCTTATTACACAGCCTACTGCTTCACTTGGATGATGGATTATCTTCCAAAAGTGATTTCTGAAATTGAAATCAAGACATAATTAAGTTTTGGGGCTTTTATGACAGAACTGTGAGCAGATCTGAGGTCTGCTAGGATTTGCTGAAGGCATCTGAAGATGTCTACAAAAGCAGTGAAGTCCCCAGGGCTTTCCAGGGGCTACTCATGCAACTAGTATAGTCACCTACCTGCTATGGCTCTTTCGGGATCAGCTAAATCTCTTTTGGAAGGTCCTATGTGCAGCACTTGGTCCTGCGGCCAACCACCGATGAGTGGATATTACTAAGCGAAGGGAAGGAGGAACTTCTAGGGTGAGTGATCAGCAACATTAAAAGCACTGACTTGGCTGACAAAGTGTGGAGAAGCTGCAATAGAAGGTAAAAACCTCTAAAACATAGCAAGTCAGGGTAGCATCTTACTAAATCACACAGGAGATCTAAGCTGGGACCTGCTCTCCAAATCTGCCACTCTTTGCTGGTCATGACAAGCTGTATGAGGATGGAGGTAGGCAAAAGCAGCCAGTGCCAAGCTGCAGCAGCCCTAAACCCTGCTGTCCCCTTTGCTCACTTTGAGACTGGAGCACGAATTGTGGATGAAATGTGGGTTTTGTCAGGAGGTTGCAGCAATGGTTTCCATATCCAGCAAAGATGGAATGAAATATCCAACACAGAGTTTGGGCATAGTTATATTGGTCACAAGGGCAGAGAGACTCTTGTGTCTCTTACAACAAGAGACTCTTGTTGTAATCTTGTTGTTACTATGACACAGATAGAAAAAGAAATTTTTACACTATGAACAATTATTTCCAGCCTTTTCTTTCTTTCCTTCCTTTTTTTTCCACTTCAAAGCAGATGAATAATAGATTTACAAAGAAATACATATGCAACTGTCTCGATATATGCACAAATCTGAACAAAATCACAAGCAGGAATGCTCCAGCTTTTTTTGTGATGGAGGAAAAAAAGTTCAGTTGAAGTAAAACTGCCAAAATAGCCTTTTTTGGTTACCAGCTCTATGCCTATATTAATAACTAATATTTTAATATTTTGCCTCACTCCTGAGAAGCAGCACATTTATACAATGTGCATGTGTGTATTTATATGTAAGTGTATATAGAAACACTAGGTGAGTTTGCTTTAGTTATCATTAGATACATGACAACTTCATTCTCTATTTATTATTGATGCTCCTCACAGCTTTTCTAGCTCCCATTTATTCTCACGCCGTATCTTTCTCACCGTTTTTTCGTACTTGCATTTTATTTTAAAGAATGCCACACACTAACCTTCTCAGTGGAAGCTTCTTTTACATGTGTCTGTCTCCCAAACACATTTGTGTTAGGTCTAATCTGAACTGTATTATAGGAAGATGAATTTATAACAATACATTAATGAATGACTTCTGGAAATGCATTAGGTCTCACTCAAAAGTGAGACTCAAAACAAAATGGGGAACTACTAGCCATAACAAAAGCTTCTTAATGAATTAGCTGTCACTTCCCATACATACTAATATTCAAAGTGTATTCAATATAGGCTGGCAACAGGGTAGCCCTGTGCTTACTGGAATCCCTCTTGACAAATAGTTTCTTTCTTTGAGTTCTGATGTGGGCCAGGAGGGTTCAGACCCTTTTGTGAGGCCCTTTTGGCTCACATGCTTGTCACCATCTTATACCCAAGAGAGGGGATCTGGGCTTCAGCACGGATTTCTGGCTACACCTGGAGCGCACATTCCTCCTATTTGCAGCCCTGCTTGCTTCCCCTCCCAAGGCTCTTTGTCGTGTTGGCACGGCAGAGACCCGAGCAGCAAAGAACCATCTGTAACTATAGAGGCGTTCACGTTCTGGTCCATTGATTAGATTTGGCTGTGGTAGCACTGAGCCTAAGGCACTCTGCTCTTAGGTACGACCTCGCTGTTCCAGGCCTCACACCAGCCCAAGACGAGGTTCCCTGCTGCTTGAAGCTTCCTATGGTCAGCCAGTCACACCGGAGCCTTGCGACCTTCGGAGAGGACTCAAACACCCAGAGAACAAGCAGGGAGGAACGTGCATCTGGAAACACTAACTGCCCTGTGCCCAGGCACCACGAGGCCAGAAGCAGCGCCCATTCTGGTGGTCACGTCAACCATGTGACGTGGCTGAAACGCGCAGCTCTGCATCAAGAACCGTCCCCATCCCCGCACCTCGCGGGGCTGCTGCTCCCTCGGCAGCAGAGCGGACACCGGCTCCAGAAAGGCCCTTCCTTCCCTGGCTCCTTGGGAGCAGCTTCCCGAGAGGCCGGCGCTTCCGAGCAGCTCTGCTCAGGCCCGACGGCCGCCTCAGGCCGGCTTCTCGGGCGCCGCCTCGCCTGGAACCAGCTACAGATGCTATTAAAAATACATTTTTGTCCTTTTTTTTAAGCATTCTGTGATGGTGTAGAAGTGACAGCTGGATAGACTGCTTGAAATTAAGTACGAGACAGAAAACGGGAGTTGCCCGAGCCCTTAGAACACGGCACAAACACGATTCGAAAACTCAGCATAAATCCCTGACCCCGTGACTTACTGAACTTGGAATATCAACATGGGAAAAAAAAAACACCAAAAAGAAAAAAAAAAAAAGAACAAAACCAACAAAAACGCACCCAGAATGAGAGGTTCCCAGGAGCACCACAGGCTGAGGGATACAATTACACGTGGGATGGACGAAGCCCCATCCAGAAAATGCCTTGATCTTGAACTGAAGCTGCCAGATCACAGAGCCGGCTTGAGGGAGGACATCGGGTTCTCATCCGACTGCTGCTTTTAGTCAGTGGTCCCAGAATATCCGATTACAGGCGGCGGGTACACGCAGGCACCGCTGCATTAGCCGACCGCTCAACTGTGCCCCTACAACACATAAAAACCAAACGACAAAGCAGATGATTAAAGAGAAATAATCAAAAAGAAATTAAAGTTGACCAGCTGTGATCTTAAGCGAAATCACAAAGCCCTTTGTTCTCCCGAGCATCTACATAGGGATGTTGGGACTTAATTAACAGGAAAATTCTACTTTGCTCTGCTCTAACCTGGATGCTAAATGTAATTTCTTGTTGTTTTTGCAGCCACTCTCTTGGGCACAAATTTAGGCAACTGCCATGGGTCCAAGATCTTACTCATTTCTGCAGTTAAAATACCAGGGGGGTGTTTCAGGGGGTTGTTTCAGGGGGTTAGCACCTTAATTTAAAGCACATTTGGAGGACTGTAGTTAGCAGTGACTATGCAATAGACCCAGCTGATTTATACTGGTTCCCTTTCAGGAAACATTTTAGGAAAAGCAAGTGTTAAAAAAAAAAAGAAATCTGTAACGGACTCAACATTTTTAGATTTTAATTTGGAAAAACTGAAATTTAGACTGAAAACACACGATAAGACTGATTGTGTCTTAGTCAGATAAGACTTAAGTCGCATGGTAATTGAACGAGTGGAAACAGAAGATCACCATGAGGTGAAGGTTGCAGAAGGTAAAAGAAAGTAAGAAAATATATTTCAGCTCTACGAAATAAAATATCTTTCTAAGCTTTTGTGTTTGGAAAGCATTGCTGAGATCTTAATCAACCAGTCTGGCTACTCAGACACACAGTACCACACCTGAAGACTTAGCAAAAATGAAGTCCTAAATTATTCAATACTTAAGCAATCCTGCAAAGAATATGTAAAGGATAAATGGTACAACAAGAATATTTTCTGTTACTTTAGTAGAGTATGGGCTTAAAAAGACCTTCCAAGGGGAAATCTAAATATTTTCTTCCATGCTCACCATTGAGATCACAGCTTTTAATCTCAACATGTTAAAGTCAAATTCTCCTGGTATTTATATGCAACAGTATTTATGCACATGACCTGTAGCTCTTCATTTGTTGGTTTTAATTAACTTTTTACTGCATTCACAGCCATGCTTTCTCAGCTGAGTTGCACTGCATTTTTTTTACTGGCCTGTTCTCTTGCAGTCCATACACTTGTTATTGCACAGGTTTATGAAGAAAAGCATTAGGACAGTTTCATTTCTGGGCCCTTATACTGCACACACCTAAGCCCAGGGAATCAGAGACAACGAGTTCACAGACAAATGCTCTGCTTTCAGAATGGGAAGTTCAAATTAATAAGCTCTAAAATTTCATCTTTTCTTCAAGAAGTTTATTTTAACCATAATGTACATAAGCTAGGCGAAAGCCTTTCATTTTCTCCTAGAAAAGTTCAAGTGATGCTTGGATATGCAGTAATAAATAAGCTCCAGTCTTATGGAATATTTTTCAAGTCTTTCCCCAAAATTGTAATCAACATTTTGAGTGCCTTACAGAACATGAGTACAAACCTCTTAGCCCCTGAGATGGCATCACAAGAGTTAAAAAAGCTGAAAAAACAACAAGATTGGCATTATTTCACAAAATTTCAGATAGCCTTCAAATACAGCTCAAAGAACAAAAGCTGCATAAGAAGATGTCAGGCCACAAGAGGGAACAGCTACCATGAGAGTTCACAGAACTAATTCTATAAAATATTATACCAACACTTGACAAAATGTAAAGCACCGTTCGACAACACAAATGTCTCCCTTAGTCTGCACAGCATCAAAATAACAACTAAGCTGACACTATTCATCCTAAGTCCTTATCTCTTCTTTTTCTTGTCTAAACCCTTTTCATTTCCTCCTGGCAGCTGTACTAAGAGGCTAAACCATCGTCAGAGGTTGAATGACATGATCTGTGTAGCACAAGTCGCTGTGATGGGCAGCAGGAGACATTTCAGGCCACAGTTACTGGTAAGAATTTTTACTCGTCTTTAAGATGTTTACTCCAAGTTTCTAAACAGGAGGAGGAAATCTGAAAGCACAGCCAAATATTAGCAAACAGCAAGACACCAACCCCACCTCATCCAATATCAGCAGTTGTTTTTAAAGCAAACACTATTTTGAATCTTCCTCCCCAGCGTATTTTCACTCGTTGGCCTCAGAGCAAGCTGGAATTCTGTCCGGAAAAATCTACAGTAGATTTTAATAGCTGTTAAAGTGAGGCTGTTTATTCCCACAATGAGGTGATAATCCAGTCTGTTGAACAGAATTGGAGGTGTTCTGCCCCATTTAAAAGCAGATTAAGTTTCCACTCCATCTCCACTTTTGCCTTACCTCAGTGATAAAAGGAGGGGGCCTCCATGGTTTTCAGGGCTCCAAACTCTTTTTGGTTTTGCCTCATTAAAGCACTGGAAGATCAAACATAATTCTAAGGGTTTTGCGAGTAATACAGCTACCATTTTCTGGTACTGTCAGGACAGTGTTCATACCTTGTTTTTATACTTACCAATATAAATACCTATAAAGAGCACACTCAGTTTATGCATTTGTTTTCTCCATTCTTCCTCTAACTATGTTAAAAAAAAAGTGTTAGGAGGACCATGTTTATAGTCAGCCATTCCAACTGCTCTATGGTAAAATTGATTTACAGAGAGAGAGAGATGCAAAAAAAAGCAACAAACTCCCCAGCTCCAGACTGAGTCCTTGCAGGACTGAGCATTAAGGGACACGAGGCCTTTCCGAAGGGCCCATGGAGGGAACACGGCCGGGCTGGAACGGGGCTGTCGCAGCCGGGACAGGGCCAGCACGGACCACGTGAGACGTGCTGCGCAGAAGTGATGCTCCTCGGAGGGCAACTGCTTAAAAGACTGCAGGGAGAGGCAACAAGCCCGAACCCAGAGCGGAGCGTTAGGAGCTTCAACATTTCAAGAAAAAACTCAAAAATGTCTATTTTAAGTTTGGCAACACAATAAACAACTTGAACCTTCTGGCAGGAAGAATCAAACCACCGTAACAACTTCCTTACTGATGACAAAGGCAAATATAAGGCATGTAAACAAGAGGGGATTGCTTATTTTTATTTTTTTTTTGCCAGTTTTCACAAGTGAAGTCAAGTCTAAAAATGATAAGTAGCTGATTTTTTTTTTTTTAATGATTTTTTTTTCAAAATAGTAACCTAAATACAACACCCCTTTTGGTACATATTACAATGAGGGGATATCAACCTAAATTGACGCCTTCATTTCATTTTACTCAGGCAATGGAGCACTGGTACAGATCAATGTGTTTGCTCTGTAGAGCCTTCCTGTGAACTCCTGTCCCTCACTGACAAGTACTTACTCTTGCAAACAATCCCACACAAATCAGTGCTTCCTTTCCTCAGGTGCCACATTAAACCACTCGGGCAGTAAGTGCTGTGATGGGATTTGCAATCTGTTAGCCGTGTGCATAAAAAGGATGATCGGTATTTATGGAACAAATGACGAGAAACAAGTACAGGCGGACATTTCTTTTAAGTAACTGCAGACAACACAGCCCACATATGTGGAAATTCTAAGGCAACAATGTTGGATCGGTGTGCGAAACTACTGAAACCAAGTTCAAGGTACTCCTTTTTTTTTTCTGCAAAATAAAAATATTATGATGTAGATTTTCTTTTTATTCCGTAGGAAGTAGCAATAGTAAACACCAAAATTGCCACCAGCAGTATTATGTACTTCTGCATTCGATTAGTCCCCTAAGATATGTAGTGTCTGGCTGGAATGAAACATTCTTCCCTATATTTAAGAAAAAACTATCTGGTAATACTTATATATATTAAAAATTCACATGTACATTTTTGCAGACTTGTAGTGTCATAACTTTTCATAATTCACTACAAAAATGCAATTCCATAACTGCTACCCTATACTCCAAACACTACAGGATTACAGAAAACATACACATGTATTTCCCAGAACTGGAAATATTGCATATCCTGCAAGTTGTCTAGGACTCCAATCCTGTTTGAGCAGCAGTCCAAATTAAATACTTGAGTTTAATACTGATATCAAAATACAGATTTTAATAATTTACTCTTAAAAACATTTGTATTTATAGGCTCTTACAGAAAATAATTCATCTGATTATCAGATAAGTTCTCAGCTTTTCCAGTTCCAAGGTATGCAGAGGTCTCCGTCCTGCAGCACAGAGTAGAAGTGGGAGATGCAAAGGTGCATGCCTTGCAGGTAAGGCAACGACTCTTGCAGCAGTCGCTTACAACACTCTATCATCTGTGCACTGGAAATGCTGGGTTCCTTATACAGGCGGTCCAAGGAAAACTTCTCAGTGGAAGTAGTGATTAGCTCCTTCTCTGTAAGCATCATCCTAGAGAACGAAGACGACATAGGGCAACAAAATTAGGCACACTCTCTTAAAAAATACACATATATTTATGTTATACACATTTAAACAATGGTATCGCTTCTTAATTAACGTACAATTATGGCACTGTTGAGATGTCCTCTCAAGTCAGGACTTGAGCCACGTGCCGGCTTCACTGGTTGGACTGGACATGCTTTCGCAACTGCATGCAAGAGCAGCCCTACCAAGAATTGCCTTTGCAAACACACGGGACCAAATCTGGGGAGACCAGGTAATGCTAATACTCCAAAATAATAATATTCTGGGGCTTCATTTTTAAGATGAGAAATGTAAGTTTTTAAGCTTCAAAGTTTAAGCTTTGAGGACAAAAACCACGTTAATGAGACAGCTAAGTAATGACTCCTCTATCTTAACCAAGACCCTGCATGTCATCTCCAACAACGGGTGTCAGGTACAGTCAAGTGATGTGTATTAATAATTTAACTACAGGAAGTACAGAAAATATTGTAATCACAACTTACAGATTTTTTTTTCCCCTATTCAGCCCCTATGAAAAGCAGTTGGATCATATGGAAAATTTGAGCTTTTCAAGAGAATTAAGAGCAACTGAAAACTGGAACATCAGATGCAGAGATGGTTCAGCTTGAGCAAGATACATTCGCTCAGGCACCATGCCACATTTAGCTGCATCTCTTCTGGAGCCAGCAGGGCTGTAGAAATTCAGACTGTTCTTTACTCGGAGCCCTGTGACAGCCACTGCTGCGAGCTGTGCTGCTCACTCCAAGCGTGTAAGAGCTAACTGGGGACACTGGAAGAGAAGAGCAGCCAGAAGTACAAAGTGGGTTCTGTTCAGGCAAACTTTAAACGGCAAGGAACTTTCAACTTCATTAAAAAGACAATCAAGGGGAAATATGACATATCTGTCATATATACATATGTGTGAAATATATATATGTGAAATAAAAAAAAGCAGAGGTGATAAATACAGAGACCTCTCTGTATTTCCAACAGCACAAGAACAAGAGAACGTCACCAGGCTGTAGGTCCATAAAAGAAGAGCACCCCTTCCTTCCAAGCCATATACTTGCTACACTTAAACCGTTCCATTTGCTGCCACAGGATATTTTAGAGCCACAAAATGTAAATTGACTCAAAATGTAACTAGAGAATTAGGGAAAAAAAAGGCTCTATTGCATGCTCTTAACATGAGATGGCACTTGGGCTTCAAGTATGTTTCTCAAATATAGATGGTTAAAAACTGGCAAGGAGTGCAGAGTTTAAAAAAAAATGCCCCATTCATATAGTCTTAGCCCTAAGCTAGCAAATGATAGAGTTTAGACAAACTTCTGGTCTCCCACAGTATGGCTATTCTTAACTATTTTATACAAAGCGCCAATTATCCAACATACAAAGACGGTGAGATACTGAGCTTAGTGCTTACAAACAACACAGCCACTTAGAGTATGATGACAGCATTCCAACTCTTCTCTTGCTAATCTGAAGATGATACCAAAAGAAAGGTATTCTAGAGAAAGCTACTCCAGTACAGGTTTTAATTGCTGAATAACAACTTATCTTCAAAGCTGGGCATGGTTTCAAACACACAGAAGTTATGGGAAAACCCCAGCAATCCTCCATGTCCTATTAAAATCCATTTCTCAGATCAAGTTTCCCAAGCAACAAGATCTAAATCCCTGAAGTCTTCAGTAAGCTTCTTGCCCTCAAGTACCCTCACAAAGCCATCAAGTCTGTCTATGTATGATACATAAGTTCATGACAAAACGTGTCACTTCGACAATTCATTCAAAGCTATCCAAAAAAGCAAAACAACCTTTCACTAACAACCTCTAGATGACAACACCATCCAGCTACCTATGACAATGTTTTAGGTAATAAATAAATAAATAAATAAATAAATAAATAAAAATCGCAGCATCTCTACATCATGCTCTTGAGGCTCAAAATCCATACAATGCACAAGCTTGCAAACAAGAGTTCACAATTCTGCTGTACAGGGAAAGGTAATTCTGTAAAAAGAAATTCTGGAAGAGCTAGAATACATTCTTCAAAGTTCTCTTATTACTACAAATAAAAATGAGACATACAAAAAGAACATTTTCATGAAATAAGTGTGTCGGGTTGCATGAACACTTACTCTTCCTTTCTTTTCAGATTCTCTCTTGCCTCTTGTGCTTTGGCAATAATAAACCATTGGAGAGTGGCTGGATCACAAGTTGTTGGAATCATGAAGTGCCCTAATTCATGCAAGCTTGGTGCGTATCTATCACTGTAACAAAACATGGTGGAAATTAAAACCAAAATATCATTTTTGCACCAAAATATTTACACAAATTACTTTCAGAAAGAAATCTGAAGACAGGTAAAACCATCAATTAACCATAATCAGAATAATTCATATAAAGATCAACGTTGGTTCACGAGAATACAGAAGCATCATACACCGTTCAAGTTTTTCTGATTTTTCAAAAGCAATTCTGCCAACATAACTCAAAAGTATATACACCATTGACACAGTTGACAGATGAGGTGACAGCACAAAACCTTTGATTTAGCCCAGTCCTGCACTGTAAGACAAGGACAGGATTTTGACAAGCTAACTTCACTCAAATATTCATGATTCCCTTCAACCTGACCCCTTTGAAACCCATAAAAAGTCACTTAGCACTGTTAGAAACAAAAAGTTCCAGATATATTAAAGTTTATGGCAAGATTAGAATTTATTTTTGTTAGTGAAACCAGTAACTAATGTAACAAATAAAAAAAAAAAACAAAACAAAACGAAAAGAAAACATCACTTTCCTGCAGATACCTACCTTTCTAGGATCATTTGCAAGCCTCGCAGACTGCGAGGATGAAAAGGTAGCCTGCTGTCAAGTAATTTATTATAGAAGGAGTCCAAATTGTCATAGTACTCTTCCAGCGTCAACAGGGGTTGCAGCTCTTCAATGTAGATCACTCGTATGCCTCCCAGAAGGAGGCTTATCCGATCCTCCAAGAACAGCATCCTCTTCTGAAGTTTATAATAATTTGGCAATCTCTCAAAGATCTGTGCAGATACACAAAATCACATCCTATGTTACACAGCATGTAACTCAAAACTGAGAGAGGAAAAAGGGGAAAAAAAAAAAAATCACCAGACACTACAAAAGGAGAGATTCTTAGTGGTGCAAACATAGAACCCAACTTAAAAAAAAAAAAAAAAAAGTCCAAATAATTCCCCCAAATAGCAACTCTTTGGGCAAGATAAAATAGAATGTGCTTACAAATGTTTTTAATATTTATACTACAAAGGAACTGAAAGGTCATTAACATAATTGACAGATGTCCTTTATCTTTATAGAGAGAAATTAACAGTCCTTGTATGTACAGACATTAATAGTTCCAGATTCAAATGTATGTATTTTTTGTATGTATACAAAATACTCTTGCTTGAACAAGTCAAATGATCTCAGATGATTTATTGAGAAATCTGACAGAACAGTGAAAGTGGAGCAGCTTCTGGCAAAATAGTTTTTATATCTATCTATATCTGTCTATCTATATATCTATATATAGATATAGATATAAATACATATATACACACACACACACACATTTATATATTTGTATATACAAAAAAAAGTTGTCATAATCTTTTTTTTAAAAGAAACAGAGAGACAGAGACGCACTTCAGAATCATTCAAATAATTCACTTGAGCTCTTACTTTGGTCCACTGATGATGAACATCCATGGTCCCCAGCATTACGTGGCCTGCAGGACTCATTCCTGAACGGTCTGTAAATATCAACGTGTGTCCTAACAAATAAATAAAGATCTTTAGAAATTTTGGTTATTGTCATTATTCCCACTTATTTAAGATTCAACCATAACATTAATATGTTACAAGCAAAATACTTTTCAACACAAAAATGTGTGTTTTCATTATTCTCGAAATTTGAAGAAATGATTCTTGAAAATTCCCGTTAAAGGATTTTTTCCATATAAACCTTAATAAGCATTTACCTTCTCCTCATTCAAATTATCTTAATAGATTTTTAGATAATTGTCCAATATATTATTAAAGATCATCAAAGATGGATACCTGCTTCTCTGGCACTTCATATCCTTAGTACACTTTGGTAAAAAATACCTAATCTGAAATTAAATTTAAACCTCTTGCCTATTGTCTTAAAAATGGCTTTGACAAAGGATCAAAAGAACTCTGAAAACCACTCAAAACTGAGCATCTGAATAAAGGCATAAATGTGGAGTTACAGTTAAAGTGAACAGCTGTTGCCAAGGGCCCAAGAGAAAAATAATCAGGATTACAGAGTTTTTTTTTTTCGGAGATGACACAATCCTTCAGTATAAGTGTTTTATGGAATAAATATGGTAACAGAACACAACACCATCATTTTAAGAGCATCAAGAGCACTTGAGAGAAAGCAGTACAGTACCCCAGTCACCAAGGACTCGCATGCCTCTCTGAATCAATACTATACTAGGATATGTGAGGACACATCAGGACATACCTTTCACATTTCCTAATACTTCAGGTCTTTGTTGGACTAGACGACCTAGACTGTGTAGCTGGCTACAGCGATGAGCGATACCCCAGCTTCTCTGCCACCTAAAACACAATTCAGAGTCCTTCAGGCTCAACATTATATAAACAAAAATACAGGAGTTGAGATATAACCTTAAAACACAGACAAGAGCTCACATAGAATAATATTTCTTGAACAGTAATAAAAGCAACAGACTACTGAAAAGCTGTCCATATCATATACTCTTTAGTACTATGTACTATTTGCAGTACTATATCCTATTTGCCAAGAACAATGTTATAAAAATAGATAAATGCATAAGCAGATGCATCTAGGAAAAGCAAACACAAAAGTTACTAGATGGTATAGAAACTGAGAAGCAAATTTCTTCCTTACCAAGGAGGGGGAGAGGAAGTAAATAGCAATATGCAACCCCATACTTGGTTGAGTCATGCAGTGTGCAGCGTGTTTGCACACTGTGTAATGTTTGTCTAGAGGGGCAAATACTTTATACAAGGACACAAGCAAGTTGATTTTTTTTCTTAGAAATAAAAAAATATTTTTATTCACAACTTTAAATATACATTGTTCTGATATTTCTTTCATCATAGATGAAAGAGATGAACTCATAATTAAATTTCAAGAAGTCTAAATTGTAAAGTTGTCCAAATATATCAAAAAAATACATTCTTGAACTTCAGCCAAATCTCTGGTTGATTTAAAACAACCTTAAAGTTGGAAATTATCATTCTCTTGGTAGAGAAATCCATAACTGGCAAAAAGCCATGACTGGGACACAGAGAATGGCACTATGCCATGACACTCATAAGGCAACTCAGTCTATTACAGTGTAAGTCATTTCAATCACAATTTATTATTACCTAGCAATGCCATTTTGGCTTTCTTTAGAACAAACTGGATCATAAAAAGGTTTTTTTTCAGTCTCAACCTTATCTTCTGCTGTCCTAGACTTAGGCATAGGATAAAGTTAATGATCCCATTCTATTGTTCAAACTTCTGCAGAAAACAGCAGTAGGCTACATGATCACAAGTAGCTATTCCTATTTATGTGTTACTAGTCGGATTTCTGACAACTTGCATTCCTTTCTAAACTATGAAAAGTTAATATTTAACTCTCCACAGAATGTAATAGTTTCAAAGCATTTTAAAAGCACAAACGCTAAAAAAATTGAATATAAGCCATGAATAAAACCAAATCTATGCATTTTAAATTTCTGGAATAACGTTCGGTATTAAAACAAAAACATTCACTTCAGCAGAGAACAAAAACATACAGTTGCAGAGGAGTAGAAATTGTGTTGAGAAAGACTGAATTCAGTCTGAGGAAGCTAGAGCCCTCTACACAGAGAAAGGAAAAACACCTTGGCTTCAGAAGGTCCAGTTCCCTCTGGAGAATATTATTCTCTCCGGGTTAAAAGAACAACTTAACAGACCAGCCTTTCATATAGTCCCAAAGTTCTTTCACCCACTACTTAATAGACTTTGGAACATTCTTTCTTTAACTTTCTCTTCTCTTCCAATGAGGATTACGAAGTATTTTCTGAAAAAATATTCTGAAGAAAAAAAGAAGAGGACAAACTGTACTCTGCCTTTTAAAGCAAACAAATCTCCTCCTCTAGAATGTGGGAAAATGCGAGATAAGGGCATTTCTATTAAGACTTCACAGGATGTCAGTAAATATGTGCAAAGCTGCATTTCACTACTAATGCAGTTATCTTAATAGACATGCATTTGAACTTGGGAAAAGCAATTTCACCCAGCAAAATACTCAAATGAAAGGAAATGCCCAGGTCCTATTTGCATATGCCTTTGCCTCAACTGCAGCTTGTATCATTAGTCTTGTCTCAAAAACGCTACATATTTTTGAGCAGATTGTACCTGGAAAAATTTGTCCCCATGGACATCTTCTGGAAACCCTTATTCACTGCAACACTTTAACATATATGACATAGAGCTATTTTGCTGGAATAAGCTTTCTCACCTAATGACAGTGTATAATGCTTCCTCAATCTGACAAGTTTTTAATGCAAGTTCATCTGATTAAATATATTACCTGATATCAGACAGCTGGAGTTGATGAGAAAGTTCAAATTTCAAGCGTTCTAATTCTTCTCTAAGTGGTAAACTCTTCTTCAGCTTTTTTTCTGCATTTGCTTCATTATCATCTAACCAGGATCTTAGGAAAAAACAAAGTAGGACACGCCAAATTATTTGTCACGTAAACAATTCAACTAACCAAACTCCTTAATAAAACATTAATGTTATCAGGTAATGGTAAGCTGTAAAAGTGGAGGACAGAAATGGAAATTGCTCCATACTTTCCCTTGAGATATCTATATATGAAAACCTTGCTCTTAATCTGATGGGGAACTAAGCAATCAAGTTAATAGAAGTACTTTGACAGTGTTAAAACTGCAAGATTTTTCTGAGGGATGTGAAAGGTATGGAGAAGTAGATCAGTGTGATTTAGGCAAGAGTCTCAGAGCTTTAATGAGAACCGAGGAACTATGCTTCTGTCTTAAAAGATAATAATAAAAAATAAAAAATCATGACAGTCTGATCATAGCAGACCATCAAATAAGGGAGAAAATACTAAAGGGCCAACTTATGTAACTCCTGCAGTGCTGGGATGAACACAGACACATGGGTCAAAATTCTACTGTTCTTTTGTTATACAAATCAGGGAAGTGTAATCACAACTAGGAAAGCAGGACTCGTGGAGCACATTCGAGACCTCCACCAACTGGACTATTATGTTCCTAGAAGGATATTACTCTAAGTCATTTAGCACTTTGCTCAAGCATGACTTTGGAAGCTAAATTTCACTTTGTTTTTGTAAAAAAAAAAAAAAAAAAAAAAAAAAAAAAAAAAAAAAAAAAAAAAAAAAAAAAAAAAAAAAAAAAAAAAAAAAAAAACACAACAACAACAACAAAAAAACCCCCACACTGCAGTTCTTACTCTATACTCTGAAGTAAGGAAGAGAAAAAAAAAAACACCTCAAACCCTGTAACTCAAAAATAAGGAGAAAGGCTCAAAGCCAAAATGTTAAGTACTAAAAGCAGACTCCTAGTAGGACTTTTGTAATAGGTTAAGTATGTTTTACAGTACCATGTAATGCAGTTTTATTTATGAGATGCTAGATAGGATAATGGTTGTCTTGGGCTCCAAAGATATTATCACTTCAATTCTGTAATTTAATCCAACACAGTCCTCATTAGTATAAATACAATCTTCATTAGTATAGAAAAAATGGGCTTGGCGTCAGTATTTTTATCTCACTTCAAAATTAGCAGATAAAAACAGTTTATAAATAATGGACTTCTAAATCACCACAAGTTTCATTAAACGCAAATTTATTTTAGATAACAGTCTATAGGTAAACATTTAGGTTGCCTTTTCTTTTTTTTTTTTTCTTTGTGTATGTAGATTGTGATAATAAGTACTAATGATAATGATTATAGGCTTTAATGTTGCATTATCCAAGTCCTGTAGGATGCAAGTAATTACTTATAGGAAGTTAAATGTTTTGCCTCCTTCTAGATTGTCAGTAACATTCCACAAAGCTGAAAAATCAGATCACGCAAACATGAATGCTGGGCAACAAGACAGGAATGCCTTATCCCAGCTGGCACTATAGTTATCCCAGGAGATCATCTGAACTCTTTTAATTATACCAGTAGAAATGTGAGGAAATTATATATTGGATGATAATATTCAGTAGTCTTTCCAAATCATACAGATCACCTTCAAAAATAAAAAACCCACCCACACCAGCAGCCCCAAAGTAGTATTATATAAGACAGATTTATTCTACACGATATCTGTACAAATTAAAAAATATGCATACATTAAAGTTGTTTCTACTCTCTGGGCTTGTTCTAGTTCTTCCTCAGGATCTTTGAATCCAGTAAATGAATAATAAGTCTTATCCCATTTGATAGGTCTGTTCTGCACAGCTTTTGCTTCCTTGTGGGGCTGAGAGTTCACATTCAAACTCCGAACATGCTCCGTTGATAAACTGCAGGAATTGAGAATATCTAATACTGTGCTCAGGAGGTCCCTGGTACGTAATGTAAAAGTGACTGCTCGAAAACCTAAAAAATACAAGTCACACAAAAATCAGCATTATTTGATTGAAAGTATTTTTTAAGTGCATTCATGTTTCTCATCTTATGAGAGGCCAAAAAGGTGTGCATAGGTATTGATGTGGAAATTAAACTTAGGAAACTTATTTTAATGCTCACTGCAAAATTCTAAAATTCTAAACACATTTTATCTTTTAAAATTGCACAAGTCTGAAAATATTAAAAAGGAACTATTTCTGCTGTTTGAATCATTGGACAAGTTGAAATCTTAGTTACAGTTGAAACAAAAGCAGAAAAAGATGATTTTGATTTAGCACTGGTAGTTTTGTTCAACAGTTCTACACACAATTTTTATTATGTCATTAATTTGGATACAATTCACTATAGAAATGCAGTACGGTAACAACTCAAACTCCAAACAAAAGCTTCAAAAACACTTAACAGTAACACACTAAAGCTCAGTAGTTAAGTGACTGGAGTAGTTTCCCCACTATAAAGCAAGGCAGTCTAACAGACAAAAGCAGAACACAGCTGCCAGTTCAAGTCTTACTTTAAAGAAAAGTGGACAACCTACCAGTGTTTTTTTGGGAAGGGAAAAAAAGAAACAAAACCAAAAAAAATTTCTAGTAGTTTTTTGAGCAAATCAAAATTTGCTCAAGGTTCTCATAAAATCAAAGAATTACAGAATCCTTAAGGTTGGAAGGGACCTCTGGAGATCGTCTAATCCAACCTCCCTGCACACACAGGGTCACACAGAGCATGTGGCACAGGGCTGTGTCCAAGCGGGTATGGAACATCTCCAGAGAAGGAGACTCCACAGCCTCTCTTGGCAGCCTGTGCCAGGGCTCTGTCACCCTCTGAGCCCTCAGGACCCTCAGCTTTTGGATCAGCAGAATACAGAATGCAATGAAAATTTATATGACGGATAAGGTGAACTAGTTCATTTAGAGAAAACTCGTGAAATAAAATCAAACCAAAACAAGTATTCCAAACATGGCAATACTTTCAATAGTCTCAAAGCTAACGAATGTATGGTAAATTAAAGCCTGCATATGTTATAAAATATCTGCTTTCAGAATACTACTGATTTGAGCGCACTACAGAGTAACACTAATTCTACAGTACATTGGTACTGATTATGCATCATCTGCGACGAGTAACTTTTGCTCCAATTAGACACGAACAATGACATTAAAAGCATTAAAATATTTTTTTTTTCAATCTATGCTTCACCATACTGTAACTTGATCTAAATGTTGCCAGGAAATCTCATTCTTGCAATATTTTATTTAAATCTTAAGGACTTTGGATGGTCTTAGCTGCATGGTCTTAGCATGCATATTTTCATGGTTTGACAGGATTTTACTTAACTGAGTAGTCAGTGTAACTGTGTAAAGGAAGAGCCTTTTAAAAATAATTTTAACACAGGAAGATACATTCTACAGGAGATAAAGCACCTGAAGCACTGAAGGATTCCTGAGCATTACAGGAGTTTGGTTCACTTTCTCTTACGTAAAAAGTAAGACGAGTTGGCTTAAAAGAGCGAAATCCTGGTTTCTGCAGATTCTCCAAATAGCCATTTAACCTCTTCAGAGAATTTTCATTTACCTCCTATTAAAAAAAGAAAAAAGAAAAGGAAACATTAAAAGTGATGGATCTGAATAAGAGTTTTCATCTTACCTTTTTTACCTAATATGCAGGCTTAACATTTACAAACTTCCAATTACTCTTAATAAACAGTCATATAGTTCACGTTCTCAATAAAACTAAATACTTATCTTGCCCGAATAAATTGTAATGACGATCCAACAACAGATTCCAGAGACATGATTTTCAAGGCTTTCAAACTTACAAAAAACAGCATTATCAAATATAACGCATATTTCAAAGTGGTAAAGAAAATAATACATATTATATTCAGACTAGATGGACTCATTTACAAAAAACAAAACCAAAAAACCCCAAACACATCACTGAAAGATTTTTACCCTCTCTTTGGGATGCTGGCCAAAGAAATCTGGATGCACAGCAAAATAGAAAGGTCTAAGAGCATTGATGGCATCAGCTCCTGACAAAGATCTTGACTGAAGAATGTGCTGTGACAAAATTTTCTCCAGGTATAACCTAACAAAATAATAAAATGTTTACATATGATGTAACTAATCAAGCGACAAACTGATACGTTACATTAGAACATGCAAAGTGAATAAACACTCTGAACTGGAAGTATAATCCTTTAAAAGTAGTATTTTAAGCCGGAGCGCTAGATTTTCCTCCCTTGCGACTCCGTGCAAGCCTAACATGTTTCAGAAGCCGTGGATGCTAAGGGCCAGTGTACAACATTTTGCTTCGCCTTCTCAAAGTATGAGCAAATGAAAATTCCCTGCTCAAGCAGCAATTTTAAAAATACGAAGACTGGTTGTAGCGGTAGATTTTTGGAGCAATTCCCAAACTTCAGCTTGAAAGCCAAAGCTTACTTACTTTCAGACCTTCATATTAGAAAGCACACTGCCAATACTTTCTCAAACACTGTCAAAAGAGCATTTGTTTTTACCCTGAAATAATAGCAGTATTTCAATCAGAAGTAGTCCTGCTTTTGTTTCTGAAGTTCATGCACTCATGCTAAACAAATTCAATCCAATTTTTCAAGTACACGTTTTTACAGAAGACATTAGCAAGCAAGAAAACCATTTTTTCCTCTCTTAATTGAAAGAGACGAAAACAAGGACAAAGGGAGTTTCAAGGGTCGGAAAAGACCATTTAAAGTAAGAGCAGAAGGTAAGGTTATGTGGAAGAAATTCTAGAAAGTTCAGAGAGTACAAAAGATTGAATAACTCAAATAGGTATAAATTAAACAAGAGTTTAAAGAGTACATTTGAGTAAGAGAAGACTGAAATGCTAGGAGAAACAAGCTCTGAAGTAAAGACCATGAGGATTTCCTTCTATGTCTCAAAGACAATATTCAGGTTAGCATCCTAATTGCCAAAAGATTTTATTTCGACATCAAGTACATGATATAAATGATAAATATTTTAATAATAGCTTTTGCCTTTTAACTGATCTCATGGGCTATGAAATTATTTTCTCACTGATGTGCTTTCATTTCAGCTTGCAGTTCAAAGGAGCTTGGCTTGTCTTCACAGTACCAAGCAAGATCCAAACAGGAAAATGCACGGGCAGGCAAGAGGCAAAACTGCTTCCCATTCACATATAAAGAACAATTACATGAAGTACTAATAAGAAAGAACTTTACAAAGAGCCATTCACTTAGTATCATAGATCAAGTAATTATGCCAAGCACAGAAATAAGCACAATCATCTTCTGCCAACTTTCATTAAAAACAAACAAAAAAGCAAACAAAATTAGTGCTTGGACAATAAGCAGTATTTTTTGTATTAGCAAATGGCAAATGCCAACAGTTGAGTTGTCAAGAGGATGTGATGCCTTTATATTTTTATAATTCAACTTTTCTAGCCCTTCAATTGGAAATGTGAAAATGGGTCGAGGTAACTGGTTCTCTCCATAAGAGGCAAGCAAATTATTTAACAGGTCTTTACAGTCAGTTTGATGACAACAGAAAAGATTTTTGTAGAAATGTGGGAAGAAAGACCTGTAATTTAAGACCACTGATGGAATTCCCAACTGTTACAACTCAAAAAAAAAAAATTCAGAAGTGTGCATTAAACAGGAAAAAAAGCACAACCCCCCCCCCCCCCCCCCAAAAAAAAAAAAAGCAAGCCAAAAGATTCCAGGACTAGCTGGCATTATCACTCATGATCCTAATCTGAAGAGCAGGAGATGGAATATCAAGCCAACATCATGCTTTTGTGAAAAACAGTAAAAAGTCCTTGTCTTCTTGAGGAGGAAAAAAAAGAGGAAAAATATAGAAGTTCTCATATTTTTCTTCTGCAGCAACTGGATAGAAGCAGTAGAAAAGAAAAAATATTTCTGGAAAAAAAAAAGTTACCTATTTGATTGTGGCTTTCATTAAGATCTGTGCAAGAAAAACACATTCTATTTCCTTCTAGGAACCTCCTTCTGCATCTAGTAATGGTCTCGGTTCTCTTCTTGCCTTGTTTTACACCATTTCACATATTCACAGTCTGATTATACTGCAAACTGTTTCCAGTAGTTTGGAACAACGACTCCAGCATACCTGTACACTATTAATCACTTCCATCTGGTATCCTTCAAGAAAAATGGACAAGAATGGATCGCTTCAGTTCCCTTGCTCTGTATCTAAACAACGCTGTGATGGCAGTAGGAAGGCTCAGGATTGCAGCCAAAAGTCTATTTTGAACTTGCTTTAAAGAGAAATGTTCAAAGGCCAAAATTAGTCTGCGTGACAGAAGGAAGAATTCATTCAGTGAAGGTGAAAGACAGAACTTGGAGGCATACTTCAAGAGAATTGACAAAAATAAACAGATTAAAATGAATTTAGAAGGAGAAAATACGCACAAGATGCTTGTGGCTTCTCTGACAAGGAGCAGTACATCGTTCTAGGAGTCTTAGTGAGAATGGAAGAGAACAGAAAGGACTCCAGTCAAAATCAAGGTCATAAGCACTTCGAAGAGAGCCATCCCCGCTTTAGGAAAGCTATGAAACACAATCTCTACTTGAAACACATTATGCAATCGTGATCTAGCAAAGATTTCATTTTTCCCTTTGTTTTTTTCCCCCTTAACTCTCCAATGTTTAACATTTTTGCTTATATCTTTGACATTGAAAAGCTGTGTTAAAACTAAGCTCATTATAACAGATATTTTCCTCTTCTTTTGAAACACTAAAATTTAATAACTCAGTAATGTAGCAATGTATCAGATATCACATTCAGCTTCAGAATACCACTTTCTCATAATTAAGCCTTTTAAAAACCTTTGTTCTGCTTAGAGTGCTTTTGATAACTCACTGGAGCACAGGCATAGATGGCTTGGGAGGATTTCAGCTGTGGATACTCTGTTGAAAATTTCACTTTAAGATATAGATAGAGACATAGAAGGTATACATGAAAAGAACAAAAGGAATAAACATCAAACAACAAAAAACCCCCACACAATCAATTTCACATATATTTAAGTCATAAGCAAAGACTATTTAGATGTGTTAAAAGTAAGTTAAATTAGCAATATGCCCTACCTTTTCACGGCTCTCGAACAGCAAAACATTTCAGCAACTCAACACTCAAGCCAACTTCAGCCATCCGCTAGATTCACTTAAAAATAAACAAACAGAAAAACTTCAGTAATGGCCACAAGTATTTTTTCCCTTTTACTTATGTCTGTTCTCTAAATCTTAAGTGATAGCTTTACTCACACTAATAAAAAAGAGGAATTATACAAAAATCCTGATTCAGGTTAGAAAATTTTTAGTTTTCTCTACAGCTTATCTTGCAAATATTAAGTTCCTACTATACTATGGCTTGAAAATGAACATTTAGAGATGTTTCATTTTAGAGAAAAAACTTTAAAATATCTTCATCGAAAATCTCTCCCACTCTTACTGATGCTTAGATTTTGTCTTAATCTTTTGTTAAAACCAAAACAAACAAACAAAAACCTTCTTCTAGTACTAACACATACCACTTAGTGTAATGCTATGTTATTTTTCACTTCTCTATGTTCCTAATTTCCAAACCAATAATAATATTTTAAAATGTACATACCAGCTATTGTTATGGGAGCACAATATAAACCAACAAGGGAAGGAGTGTGTCATACAATAAAGTTTTGAAAAGGGAGATAAACCACCCAGTGCATCAGATATGTACTTAGTTGTTAGGGATTAGAAGGGAATTCCCCTATCCTCAGTGTTCTCCATTTTCCATCCACTTTTTAAACCTTGCATTTTTCAAAATAAACAAACTTTCTTTCACTGAAGCACCTCAGGTGAGCCATTATCAAAGAAATGTCATTCCTGTTGCACTGTACCATCATACTTACTATGGCTATTTTGCAAAATAAATGGAATTTTAGAAGTGCATCTTACTAAAGACCATCATGCTGACTTAAGAATAGAAACTGATTACCATGTATTTCACTGCAGGAAAATAAAACAGCATGAGAAAAAATACGCAGAGCTAAACCACCCCTAAATGGTTTAAAAATTTTATCTGTTTTCTAACCAGATGATGATAGCTATCTTATTTTTAGTGTCTCTAACAAACCGTCTTAAAAATAAACTAAGTTCATTAATAAAATTTGTAATCTCAGTTTCAGGGATTTGTACAGATGATGGAAAAGAAACAAGAATCTCACTAACTTCTGATGCCAGTTGATGCAACCAGACAAAAGCATCATTGTTTCTTGTTTCAAATGTTCTATTGATGGTTTGTAAGTTGCGACATTTCTTAAATAAAATCCCATGCTTTTGAATAAAGTTAACCTATATCCCACCTCAAAGATATTCCTGATAAATAAACCTAAATGTAAGTTATACTGTAGTTTAGGGCGGCCAAAGCCTTTAGGACCATAATATCCCACGTTATCACTGCACAACCCGATCAAGTTTATCTGGTTTCAAGTGTGAACCTGCACCTTAAGGTAATGTGAAAACAAGGGTATGTAAACAAACACGACAGCTGCGTTCAGGACATAAGCACCCGTGGAAGGGCAAAATGCAGCTGAAATTCAGTGGTGCGCTGCTTAAAAGAATGGAAGCTTCAGAGAAACAGCGGCTAGTATTTTAATAATTTTGAATATATTTTAAGTATATGAACTACAGTGATAAAACTGACTTTGAAATTCGCGATAGGTAAGACTTTTTTTGACCCGTTTCTCTTTTCTGGCTGATTTAGCTGCACCGTACAACTCCCAAGACATTTCGCAGGGGGAAACGGGGAGCTAACGCGGAGCCACACGGAGCTAAGGGGCACCGCGAGCGAGGGGCGCGGGCCCGGGTCTGGGGGCACAGGGGCTGCCCTGCGAGCCTCGGCAGGGCGCAAAGGCCACGCTTTGCACAGGAGCAGGCCTTGCCCGCGGCGCGAGAGCCGTCCTGGTCAGCCGGGGACGGAGCCAACCCTTTCCTAAGGGACACTTCGTGGCAACAGTCACCCTCGGGGTGGTTCTGCACTGATGCCCTGTCCCTGAAGTGGCAGCGAAGCAGCTCCAAACGGTGCCCGACACTGGGGAGCATCCACATAAACATCCACACAAACATCCTAGCGGCAGATGAAGCCTATGGAATGGGGGGGGGGTGTCACGTCACTTCGGAGGGACGTGACGAGCGCCTGGCTGCCGGTGCCAAGCCAGGTGGCGACAAAGGCACGAAAACGTGACACACGCACGCACAAAAAGGAAACAAAAAGAGGAAAATACGGAGAGACGAAGGGTCCCCGGGGCGCCGCTCGCAGCCCCCCCGGAGCCGCCGCCCCTCCCCCGCGCGCTGCGCCGCCACCTCTCGGTGCCGCCGTCCCCCCGGGCCGGGGCCGGGGCCGGGGCCGGGGCCGCGAGCGGGGCCGAGCCCAGCCCGGCGCGTCCCGCCGTGCCCGCGACCGCCGCGGCGCGAGGACGTCCCTGTGCGCGTGTCCCCGGGCGCGTGTCCCCGGGCGCGTGTCCCCGGGCGCGTGCGTGCGGCCGCGCACGTAGCGCGGAGCCCGCGCCGAGGTGCCCCCGCCCGGCCGCTCTTTACCCCGCAGCCCAGGAGCCCCCGTGCCCGGCGGGGCCTCCGCCTCGCCCCCTTCCTCGGGCAGCCGGCGCTTTGCAGCGGCCGTAAGCGCCTCCCCCCGCCCCGCGCGCACGAGAAGGGGGCGGCGGCGGCGCTACCCGCCCACCAGCCTCCCACCCCTGGCGGGACGGAAGGACCGGACCGGATCCCCCTGGATCTGGCTCTGGCTCTGGCCCTTGCCCCGGCCCCGGCCCCGGCCCCGGCCCCGGCCCCGGCCCCGCTCACCGCCCGCCGGGGCTTGCCCCCACCCCGCCCGGCGCTCCCACCCCCGCCAGCGGCCCCGGACGGGAGGGGCGGTAGAGGGAATTCCCGCCGGGGGGCGGGGCCACCCGGGGCCCCGCCCCTGGGCTCCCCGAGGGGAGGGGCGCGCTGCCTCTGCTGCGCACGCGCAGCTCGACGCCCCACCCCCCCGTCAGGGCGGGGGGAGGGGGAAAACGGTCACTTAGGTTCCGCTTTTGATAGGGGAATATCTCTAGTGTTAATTTGTTCTATTTTATTTTATGTTACTCCAGGACATTGAAGGGAAACCCCCCAAATGAGAAATGTCTACTCCCAGGGAAAGGAGTTACCAAAGCACTCAAACTTCCCACATTTTCTTCATTCCGCAGAAAGTGGATACCGAGGACACACAAAAACACTCCAACACCTACAGTCAATACAAAGCCAAAGCCAAAACCAAAACCTATTTTCCGGCAGTCACCAATGGCAGCTATATGAAATAGGTGCATTTTTTTCTTTCCAGGCAGCTTGTGGCAACCGGAGCCATTCGAGCAAGGACATCCTCAGCACGAGGATGCTGCCCATCACGGATGAGTTTTAAGAACAAAGCAAGACAGGCAGGAGAGTTGGGCAGAGAGGAACCTCATGAGGCTCAATAAGGACAAGTGCAGGGTCCTTCACCTGGGGAGGAATAACCCCAGGCATCAGTACAGATTAGGGATCGACCTGCTGGAGAGCAGCTCCACAGAGAGGGACCTGGGAGTCCTGGTTGACACTAAGTTACCCATGAGTGAGCAGTGTGCCCTCGTGGCCAAGAAGGCCAATGGCATCCTGGCCTGCATCAGGAGGAGTGTTGCCAGCAGGTCAAGGGAGGTGATTCTGCCCCTCTACTCAGCTCTGGTGAGGCCGCACCTGGAGCACTGTGTGCAGTTCTGGGCTCCCCAGTATAGGAGGGACGTGGAGCTTCTGGAGAGGGTCCAGAGAAGGGCAACCAGGATGATTAAGGGAATGGAACATCTCTYGTATGAAGAGAGRCTGAGTGAGCTGGGCCTGTTTTCTCTGGAGAAGAGAMGGCTCAGAGGGGATATGATTAATATGTAYAAGTTCAGGAAGGGAGAATGCAGGGAGRARRGGGACARGCTGTTCTCACTGGTGGCCAGCGATAGGACGAGGGGTAATGGCCACAAGCTGAAGCATAAGAAGTTCCGTCTCCAGGTGAGGAGCAACTTCTTTACTGTTAGGGTAACAGAGCAGTGGAACAGGCTGCCCAGGGAGGTTGTGGAGTCTCCTACTCTGGAGGTCTTCAAAACCCGCCTGGATGCCACCCTGTGCCACATGCTGTAGGTGTGCCTGCTTGAGCAGGAAGGTTGGACTAGATGACCTGTAGAGGTCCCTTCCAACCTTAAATATTCTGTGAATCTGTGAATCTGTAATTTAGGGATTGGGGTTATTTGCATAGAATCTGTGAAGTTCCCGGACAGAAAAGGTTAGAAAAGGGGCTGCCGACGTTTAGAAGCTATCCGTAGTTCAGTGAAGTTTTAAATCAAGTTAACGCTCCCGCAAACCCTTCGGGGATTTGCATAATCTTCATAATAAGCAGCATGTTTCTTGCCTCCCGATAGAAGCTATCAGTTATGTAAGCAAATTGCCTGCATAATTATGCAGATGGGATAATAAATTTAATGGATCCAACAGAAAAGTGTGCCATTCATTTCACCTGAGAGTTCTGTGAACTCTATGAGCAATAAAATAAATTAGGAGTGGTAATCAGCAGGTGACACTGTCAGATACCAGCTCCTTTGCATAAGGCACCTATTTTCAAAGGGAGACAGAAGAAAGCATTTTCCCCCCTATTTTTTTCCATTTTTTCAGCTGAAATTCTAAATACTTTGTTTCTATTTTGCCTAACTCTTGTTCCCAAACACAGGGAAACTTTTTAAAATAACGCAATAAACTTTCAGTGAGTGACAACAGAGCCAGTTCGTGCTGTCTTTTATTTTGACTCCATTTCTAAGCTTGCAGATGGTCAAAAACAGGTATCGGAGGGATCACTTTCTTCAGTCCCATTACATGGCACAGAAACACTCCGGCCTATACCCTCAATATTAATTTTTGAAATACCAATCATTTTACAAATGATTGGTATCACGATGTATAGAAGTGGGTTAAGACCAAAAAAATTAGACCTGGGATTTGAAACAAAACAAAACAACAGAACAAAACAACCCAGAGAATATTAAAGGACAAAAATGTGAAATAATCATTGTTCTTATTGTGGTCATATTTTACTAAGCCAAAGAACATACTATTAAGACACTGGTAATCAAAAGTTTATTATACTAGAGATATTTAATTTTACTACTTGTCCTTGGGTAAACACTCTCACTAGCAGTCACATGAGTTTTGCAGGGAACTGAGCACAGTAGGTAGGCCTACCTTTACACTCCAGCCTGTAGTTAGAACTGGAACCTGGCCACGTCCACAGCTGGAGGGTTTAGGCCAGATTATTCATGAGAATTTGCTGTGTTGTGTGCTCTTGGTGAAAAACTGCATTATCTGTCTGATTTCACACCATTCTTAACCTCTCCATGTACTTCACCATAACCTAGATACTGGTAGGATTTACTAGATATTAAACAATGTCTACTTGGCCCTTACTGTTATCTTTCAACAGAATTAATATTAATTATAGGGATCTGGATAAAATTAAATAATTTAATGACAATACCAATTCACAGATATTTTGGACGTTTCATACATACAAAGAATAAACAAGCAACATTTATTAACACCTTAACAATTCCTCCAAAATAATCCCTTTAATTGCTCTTTTACTACTTTACGATACTGTCAAGCCTTTACTGCCAGCTTCTCACCTCCATCTTCCAGCTGGATTAAAAAAAAGAAACAAGTTATCAATGCTTCATAATAAATTTTGATAAGTCTTCCCAAACCACAATATTCTGTTTCAGTTTTAAATAACTGTTCATAACTAACAAAAGTCTAATGTTTCCAAGGGCATGCCGTGTAATCAGTGAAAACCGAACAAAATTTTCCACAGAAAGGGCAGTTATGTCATATCTAAAAACACATTGAAGTAACTTTGCTTTGTCTAGCCTAGATGTAGCTATTGACAGGAAATCTTCTGCACGTTCTTTTTGTCTGTTTGTAAAGAGGAAGGTGTGAGTTTTATTTCTCGAAGAAAAATTAAATCTTTCAAACAAGGCATTTAATCTGAAATGCAGAAGCTTTTTCAGCAACTAAAGAACAGTAACCTTTACCTTAGGAAAAACAGGAGAATGGATATTGTCTGCTAGTGCTGGCATTGCAAAACTGCATCATCTCTGTTGCACTGAACTTTACTTTCTGTATCATTTATTCATAACATTTTTTTTTTCTGAGCTTGTTTCCATTCTAACACTTGAGTTTTATTAACTTGTTATGGCCTGTTTAGTCCAGGGAATTTCTGCTATTGAAATGGTAGAGGGTTCTCAAGAAGTGGTACACACCAAAACGCCCAGATTTGTAAGGTATTTCAAGCAGTCCCAGAAGTAAAAATGTGTCAAGTATAGGACTTGTTGTTGTTGTTCAGACTGCCTACTCATTTGTTGTGGTGATAGAGAGACAGCATATACTGGTAGATGCAGCTAGATACACCCGTATAACCTCTTTGCAACACTGTGGGGAGCTTGCTTTGCTTGTTAATGTAAAACAGGACTAAGACAGCAGAGGATCAGGTGGAGATGTTACTCAGGAGATGGAGCCAGAACACTGCACAAATTGTACACAGTTCCAAGCTATGCTGCAAGGTGAACATCTCACCTGACTGAAAAATAGAGCAACGTTTGGATCCCTTTTTTTTTTTTTTCAGGGCATGATCTATGTAAAATTCAAAACTACTTATAATGAATAAATAATGCTGTCTTCAAACATGCCGAGCTTTGAAGTTTTAAGGATTACTAACAATTTTGTTCTTCTGCCTCTCTAAAATACACTACTAGCCACGTTTGGGACTACTTATAGAAATTTGGGATTTAGCTATGGTTCAGATAGCTTCTGTTTAATTCCAAGGAAGATTAAGTTACAAAGGATCTTATAAAAAGTAATTAGCAAACGTGACGCAGCTTCTCACTGTTGACTACCTTGCCACTTCTACTTTGTTGAATCCTTCCAAAACTGCCGTTGCAGCTAATGCTGGAAGAGCATCACTTTACGTCCCTCAACTGAAATGTGATTATTTCTTACTCAGTCTTTCAAATGCTCAGAAAAAAAGCAGCTGACTACCAGTGGACTTGACAAACCTTGCAAGCAGCAGAGCTGTCTTCGTGAATATCAAGTAGTGGAATCCAAAGTCTGTTTGAACTGCTACCTGTTCAAGAGACATTTGGTGCTAAGGAGCTTTACTTTTAAAGGAAATGCTATCTGAAAGCACAGAAGCTGTCTTTTTTTTTTTTTTTTTTTAAGAAGGAAGAAGAGATTCCCGTGGAAGAACTATACTCTCAAAAAAGGCAAGACGGGCTTTTTTTTTTTCGTATCTGTTCTTATCTAAATAGATGGGGCAGGAGGAAGGCAATGATCTTAGTGGTCAACAACTTCAAAATGACCCCTTCCTCTTAATCAGCAGCTCCCAGAAAGACTGGTAGAACTGTGATACCAACTGAAGATACGGGATCCAACAGCTGCAGACCTGCTGGTTTTGACTGGAGGGTGAACCTGAAAAAGGCATCAAGAGCTGTATCAAAGTAGCTTCCCTTGAAAATTCTTTGTGTTTGAAGTGTGGTGGTTTTGCATAACCTCCTGAGAGGGAAATTATTCCGTATCAGCTAAATCTTTTGAGCAAGGAGAGCAGGAACACAGCAGAAAGCTCTCTGCTTCCACACGGTGCTCTCTGGTAGTGAGACGATGCAGTGCCACCCACGGCAATGGTTGTTAAAAATGGGCCAGCTGGAACTGGATTAATGACAGACTTGAACACGACAGCGACAAAAACGAGCAAACAAAACAGCAAAATCCTGCAGTCTCCCTGCCAACCATCTAGCACTAAGACCACGATGGCCTTCAGAAGCAGCAAGGCCACCCACAGTAATGCTGCTAGAACTGAGTAGAGGCCTGTTCCACCTCTGAGAAGAAGAGGATTTTTCAAGCACTCAGGATTGAGGCCACCATTGGGGGCCACTGCCAAAGGAACAAATCCAAAGACCCATGGGCTTCCACACCCAAGACAGTAGAAATTCTCAGCACAAAAAAAACCTTTGGTGAGACAGACAGGTCCATATCCTCTGTCATAATCATGTTTGTGAAGATTGATACTGGAGATGTCAACGAGCATTAGAGAAGTGCAGAGTTTGTTGGGTAAGTATCAAATTTGATTTTCTGTAAGAAGTTTCTAACCTGAAAAACCTACTCGGGCTGCAGCTCGGTAGATGAAGAGCAACTTAAGAAATGACTGCCCAAAATATGATTAAGGGCTTGCATGTAGAAGAGAGGTTTTCATGAAGAAGCAGGCAAAAGGAAAAGGCTGCCACAAGTTTCCATCGCATCATGCAGCTGACCAAAACTAAACAGTGGTAATGCCAGAGATGCAAAGGTAGAAGCTATCTCTCCAGGAGGACTGTGAAAGGGAAGAGAAACTTCTCCTTTTCAGTGGAAGGGGAGATAAATACAAAAATGTGAAGCAGTACCTGAACTCTCATCAAGACACAGCGACTCCTTGCACTCTGACCTCTGTGCATGGACTGGCTCAGCTCTGTGAAGGAAGGTGTCCTGTTGTCTAAGTCAGGCATGTCTCACTTTCAGAGGTTTCTTTTGGAGTTCTTTTGTTCTGAGTGTTTTCTTGGAGTAAGAGAATGAAAGTCTGAGAAGGGGCGCAACACATGACAACATCCTCACAATGGGCTGTGAGGAAAATTAAAGGAAGCAAATATTATTTCTCCAGGTTCCAGAGCAAGGTGGAAAACCTCTCACTCAAGAACACTAGACAGACCAGTCAGCTTCTGGAACAGGAATAGCAGTTAATGCTATATTCTCCATAAAAAGGGAAATTTAGCGGGCTACAGTTTTTTTGTCATCTAATGATACCATTAAAGACATCTATGTAAGCTGATGTGACAATCTGTATCTGGACAACTGCATCTTGGAAAAAGAAAAAGATGTTCTATTTTTGTGCTACTATCTGCATTATCATCAGCATCAACATTTAAACACAACTTGAGATTTGAAGCCTTGCTGTTAATCAGTAAGGCACAGTCTGAACACAGTGGGAACTGTCTTTATTGATTTATATTGTTTTCAGCAATGATTACTTTAACCATTAGAAAAAAAGAAAAAGTCTTTACTAATCAATGACTACTGAAAAAGCCAGACCCTTCCAGCCCATTTCATATTCTCCTGCAGCCATTTTAGGGCAGATGTAAGATCCAAGCTGTAAACTTCTTCCATATTAACATTCATTGTCATATGCTTAAGAAAAAGCTTTGGATCTGATAAGCGAGCAGCTAGGATCAGTCGCTCCACTGCTGTTTGATAGTCATCTTTATTCTGCCCTTTTGGATCGTCACATCTGTAAGAGATTTTTCACAAATAAAAGATTATGTAGCATACAGGCTCTGTGTTACTTGCATGGTGCTTTACACAAGCAACAGACTATAAAAACCTTTAAAATGATATATCATGTTCACTTCAATTAAGATAATGTTAATTTCTAGACAATTTTTAGCTGATTATTCTGAAGAATTAAAAATTAGAAAAAGTGATCTCTCAAACATACTTCACAGTACTGGAAAATAATCGGATTTAATGCCAATGCAAAGCAGGTCTGCAATATTCACTGCAGTGCACTTCATCGAGAAACACTCAGTTCAGTGCTGGAAAATTCAGTAAAGGAAGGTAAACATTTTATGAAGTGGGTATTGCAGAAGTTTATGTTAATGCTTGAATCCAAAATGATTATTCATTTTTGGAATGTGATCACTTTTGGAGTAGGGATGTGCTAATGACACGTCTATGTTTTTGCACGATCAGGACATGAGTCTTTAACCAGACAGCAGTGCAATAACATACACCCGAAACTGCTATCCAGTGTTGCCGAGAACTTCTTTTAATCAACAAATAGTCTTAAATTCACATTTGGAATGCTGTTTGATTATGTCAAGTCAAAATAATCATTATATCCTACAAAATGAGAAATGCATATCTTACTTGCAGGAGAAAAATAGTATGATACTGAACTTAAAATACGATGAATTTATTTTGAAAATAGTGCTGTCCCAAAGAACAACATATTTTTTAAAATATTTGCCTTAATTTTGGGGGGATGAGACATGATATTTTCTTCAGCTAATTTGACAGATAAGAAATTGAACTGCAGTATGATGTATTTTTTTTCTTATTTTTAAGACTATTTGTTGATTAAAGTTGATTAAAAGTTGATTAAAAGAATATTCTCCTAAATAACAGCAGAAAAGCTTACAGAAAAAAAAAAAAAAAACAGGTGTCTTTGGGGCACAATATTGCAAAAAGACGAAAGAGAGAAAAATCTTCTTGTTTGTCAAAAAGGAAAACTGAGAGATGTATTCCTTGGGAAGGGTGGGGGAAGGACAACACACAGTATTCAGTCTGAGAGGTCTCTGTTCACATTTCCTAACAAACCCAGCTTTTCTATGCAGTGTCACATTCTAATGCTGAGTCATCAAATCTCAGACAAAATGAGTCTTGAGAAATTGGTGTAATCTAGTGTCAGTGGTTGCTACTTTCTGAATAAGAGGGGTAAAGAAAAGAACTCTTATCTGCAGGTATTCAGTCTCATAGTGAGGGGGAAATCACATAAGAAATTTTGATACTGAGGTATCCCCTATAAACAGAATAAAATAAAATGGCTTCCATTTTATTTGTCTGTCTCCAAAGAACATCCAAGCAATGTTAGATTTGCTTTTCAAAAGGATTAACATTTTCACTCTACTCTTCTACTCCTCTGCTTAATCACAACAAAGGAATCCATACATTTAAATATAAACTACCCTGGTTTAGAAAATAATCTCTTTATATGCTAGATCCATTCAGTTAGAGTAGCCAGTCCAGTATCAGTCTGGAACAGCTATTTTTCCGCTGGCAGTTGTGATAATACATACAAGAATTCAAAAAAGAATGTGTTTATTACTGTATAACCAGAGTTATTTTTTTAAAACAAGGAATCTCTTTCACAGCCAACAGCATATTATATGAACATATTGATAAAAAGGAAGTGGTATGTATTTTTCAACAAACCTTTTCAGTATGATTTGAAGAGTCTGGCTGGTAGCACCTGGACTTTGAACATCACTAGCATTTGAAACAAGGAATATTTCAATGGCCAGCAGCATCTCCACTTCAGACAGGTAAGAAGGGATTGGCAGAAGTTTGTGATATGTATTTCCCTGCAGCAGTGGGTAGCAACCCAATGATAAAGCACCTGACAGTAAATGCAGAAATGTAAGAAATAAGCGTTATCAGTGCCGAACATAGATCTGTATCCATGTAGCTTAGAATGTAGAAAAAAAATAGACAAAAAATCCTAATAATGTAGGAATTCTTAAACTTTATTCCACTTGTGACAAAGCCTGATCAATGACACAACAAATACTCCATCTCATAATAAAATGTTGTAAAATGTTATTTTCATCAACGGATATTATCAATGACAGTTATACCCCCAAACAGGAGTATAAGGACAGTCTGCCTAAATGAAAGTGTGAAGATAACACCCTTTTAAAATTTGTCAGCAATCACATTTGGACATTATGAAAATGAAAAATTAACTTTATGAGAGCAGTATTTCCTTCACACCTGGTATTCTTCATCGATTATTCATTTCAATTGTAGCTGTTTCCTAATAAACATTCTGGTAAGAAATGAATTGTGGATAGTGGCATAAAAAATACTGTTTTCTCCTTATAAAGTACACACTTACCTCTTTCTCTCCAACACATTGAGCTTTTGTGACCGTAAGCTGTCCAAAGAGCATAGGCAAAGGAGAGTGTTTAAAAAGCAACTTACTCTTGTAATAGGTCCTAGCTTTATTCCACAAACAACTTCTTCCCAAACTTGTGATTAATCCTCTAAGCAGAAAAAAATCAACAGGTATATTTTTTGAAAGCATGAAGTCTATTGCAGAAGATGAGATCCCCAGGTTCTTGCTCTCAAAGCAGGCATTTATCAGCTTGTTAAAAAGGCGGCTGTACCAGGGAACATCTACAGCATCTGAAATTAAATGAAGAATGTAAATTCTGGAACTCAAATCGAAAACAAGTCTAATTGAAGAGTGGCTTCCCAATGTTGGCATCAGCACCTAAATAAGGACTCTTGCTTCCATGAGCAAAAGGGCATAAGGTTGCGATTACTTACGATAAAGATGCTTCAGGTCTTTTCACACAGTTATACCCATTTCACTTATGTTGGGAAAGATGAATTGTTAAAAGTCCACATCATAACTTCCTGCTGAAAACAGTATGATCAGATAAAAATACATTTCCCACCCAAGGCTAAGAATACAATCTTTACCTGGTGTCTCAGACTCCCTACACTGGCACCAACAAAGTCACCTTGGTGCCAGAAGTTCTGCTTTGGCCCATGCTCTGCACTGCCCTCTAGGCAGGACTCAGCAGCCTAACATCCATCTCATGGCAGAACATGTTTTAGGATCCTCGAGGTACCAACAAGTGTTCCAATCAGGTTCTCCTATTATACCTAAGACTGCACATGGATAATAGGACTGAGCCCTATCCATGTGAGTCAAGGGAGGTTTCTTCAGTGGAGACTAAGCAGTGGAGACTAAGTTGTTTGAGTGTGCATGTATATTGCATTAATGACTTAATTAGTAAGAGTGGCAGAGTACAGTAGGCACTTTGACATCTGCATTCTTTGCAAGAAAATGGACATATGAAAAACCCAGCCTCAAAAGATTTTACCAGGAAATAGGGAGTAAAAGGAAAGGAGCAGTACAGAATCACCTATTAAATTCTTAGCTCTTACCACATGACCTTTCTTTACTTACCAGAACAATTTTGGAAGCCTGGTAGGTTCTGCAGAACTTCAAATGCCTGCCTGTATAAGCTCTTACTCAAGTACTGGTGCACCAGGGAGCGCAAGAGATTATGTCGATGGAGAATGTCCGTTTTGCCACAGGGCCACACTGGTGCATTTGTGATCCACTCTGACTCTGCGGCAAAGAACACTGCAGCGTTACTTCTATTAACTGAAACGGCTGCTCACTCCTGACTTTTGGCCACTAAAAATATATTATAAAATGTACTAGAAAACAGATTTCGGAGTTTCACATGAAGCACGATTCTAGTTATTAAGAATTGCTTATCACAAGCACTTCTTGGACAGACCTGCCCCAAACCTTCGTATTTTGAATAGCCCCATCTTTAAGCATCATGGTAGTGATTCTCACAGTGGTTTGCACTGTATGAGAACACTTTTTATTTTTGTGCATACTTCCAAGTTTCCTCTCTTCTTCTCATCAGGTTAGGAGAATTCCACAAAACATGTAATCATGGGTTATTTTATGACAGAAATAATTTAATATTCCAAAGTTAAATTGCTGATGTATAGCTACTGGGAAGAATAAAGAAACTCTGCACTGACTCCAGCTGGAAGATTTGGTGATGCTGAATTTCACCTGCACTTAAAGGAAATCCCCCTGCATGGGGCAGGCTCACTTTCCCTGCTGTACCCTTCCCCTTTTATTGCAGGTTATTGAATAAAACAGTTTAGCTAGTAGTGTTTCAAAAACACTGTGCAGTGTTTTTGAAAAAGATTCTGGTACTAGTCAGAGTATTTCTTACACATCAAGAAGAATGCTAACTGGAAAGATGGATTACATTTTTGCTGTCTTAATAAATAAATTTAATAACATAAACCAGTTTTTAACTATTAGCTCCATTCTTTCATACGAGGGAACAGTACAAATCTAAATGTCAAAACTCAGTCCTTTACACTTACCTCTCAGTACCCATGTTGCTCCATCTAAACTTCCAGTTTTAAGGAAAAATTCTGCAGCAGTATTTACAATTTGACATCTTGATGCTGACTTTTCTGGTCCAATAAGTCCTTTCAAGACTGTGAAGTAAATCTTCAGCTCATGCATTTTATCCAAAACCTTCCTTCCCTAGCAGGAAAAAGAGAGAGGAAAGAGGGTCAGAGCAAATTATAACATTGGCTAGCACAACATATAATTACACAAAATACAGTTTAGCTACATTTCCCAAGCTGAGGGGGAAAGCAAAAAGACCTAAGTAGCAAGAATTTTAATAACTAAATATGAAATTGTATTTTTTTTTTTAACTCTGCAGATACAAAAAGAAGTTTAATAGTTCCCAGCACAGGAATATTCCTTAGAAAAGGCACTAAACAGGTCCTAAACCCACAATTACTTCATTTGCAGCAGCAAGGCAATCCTTCACCTTATCTTTAATCCTGTGGTTAGGGGTGATCCCCTATCTTGCTACTTCCAAAAAGCGGTGCAGAAAATAAGATAAGTGAAGGACTGAGCTTCCCGCTTTTCAGACTTATCTGAAACTAGCCATAGAGTGAATCCAGTTGGAGAGAGGTAGGAATGACAGTCCTAGCTCATCCCTGAGGCAGATAATTTCGGGAATTGCTGCTGGTTTCCAACAAAAATCAAGCAGAGTACTGTCTCATTCACACTCCAGTATTCTGGACACAGGTGGCACGCAATGTGATTTGAGGATCTTGATGAACAGCTTGCTGAGGGGTGGATTTGACACTGAACACAATATTCCCAATGAAGGCATGACATTGTTTTTGCTCTTATGTGCGAAAAACAAAGTGAAATAAAGCACTATCTGCTTTTAATAACCTCTTTTATACAAGAGAGACACAACAATCTTTCGCAGCTTGCATCCCTAACACTAGGACAACACGGAGGAACGTCCTTGGATTATCAGAGGTCCTAGAGCCCAAATATTAGGATGCCCATTAAAATCGATGTGGAAAACAGGCAAGTGTGCAGCAGCATTTCCCTGCAGACACTGAATACTCTCTCTGCTGAGGAGAGTCAGAACTCAGGCCCACCTAAGCTCTTAGACCGGCACACGTGAGCACTAAGCCCTTGGTGCCAAGAACTTACCAACCCTTCTGTGACCAAGAATGTCCCAGCTGGTTAACAGGTGAATGTAGCAGAACAAAAATGCTTAAAAAGTTCTAGTGCAGCAGTGTAAAAACACTAATGCAAAGACTTTTCCTTCCATCTACCCCTTTCCTTCCCTCTCGTGCCACATGGTGCTGTGACAATCTGTTGTGGCAGGTGGAACGAGGGGGCTGCAGCCTCCTAGGGACTTGCTAAAAAGCTACTGAGATCCAAGAGAAGATGCTCCGAAAGGGCTGTACTGCCCCCGAGATGAGCATCTTTATTAGATATCCTCTGAGGCTTGGGCTGATCCTGGAAACAGATCGAGTAGGGCACAGGTTTTATATAACAAACGTCCTGAAGCACATTCCTTATAAACACTTACATTAAAAAACTACCTTAATCCCTTGCTACAAATTCAAAAGGGTTCCCTCTACTATTTTACAAGAAAAACAAGAGACAAAAGGGGACAGGAGGCTCTTTGCTTGTGTTCATAAAAATATATGCTGCAAACCATATTGTATGGGGTGAGGAACTCCCCAGTACAGTGTAACTATTAATTAGTCCATTGTTAGGAAGGTAAATTCACAGTAGATCTCTGGCCAAAATACAGTCCAAAACAATGAGAAGTTTCATTAACTTGTATGTATTTTTTGTTGTGTTGTACAGGCGACCCATGCTGGTGAACTCTAGACTGCTTCCTTACAGGAAGGAACACTCACCAGTGGAACAGCCCTTGCTGCAGTGAACTTACGATGTTATGAACTTCCGAACTTTTGATGAGGACTGAAGAGTGTAAATATCCAGTGAAAGGTCTAATCTTTATACCTTGACTCTTTGCATTATTTGATAGCAAGAGAAAGATTATAAGCAGTATTTCTTTATGATATTTAAGTCCCTGCAAGACTCACAAGACTCCTAGGTCCAAATCTGGCATGAGGTGTGAAATGAGAAAGCCCTAGCTTCCCAAGAGGAAAAGCATTTTCAGTGACGTCTTGAGAATAAACTGCTCAGCAGCTACAGGGGTACCTTGCTTTGCCTCCCCTTTGTATTCCTTGCCTTAAACCCTTCCACCTGACACCAGGTTCAGAGGCATCAATGCAGGAAAGGGCTCTCAGTCTTCCTCAGATATTCCGAGTTGGGAGGTCTCTGCACACAGAAGTATTGATGGAAGAAAGAGACAGTGGTGGGAAATAACCGCATAAACAGCTGGCCCCAGAATCTCAGGAAGAAGTGTCTGTTAGCCCAGATCCATCCTTGGATCAGAAGACTAATTAAGTTCCTAGGTTGAGAAGCAAAGTCATGGTGAGCTCCATCCAGACAGAAGTTCACTCCTTACTGTGCCTTGTATTGGAGCCTTCATGCTACCAGGCAGCATGAATGTCATGATACCACCACAAGGAAAACACCTACCACAAACGGTGTGTATTTTACTCATAGGAAAGCCATAATTACACAAGATACAAAAAATAAAAGCACATTCATTCTCACAAGCAACTCCCTCCACCCTAGTTAACAAAACAAGCAAGAGACGTATGCAGAATGGTACTGCTCAGAAGGCCCCCAAAAGGCTTTAATCCAGCTGGATAGCTGAGGAGGGCTAAGGCTGGTGAGACAGATGGCAGAGCCAGCCACTCATCCAGAGGAACATGGTTTAACATCTAGAAAAGCACTGACACAGTCTCCTAAACAGAGTTGCTAGAGTCCAGTGTACCTTTATCCACTGCAGAACTTTGTGATAAGAATACATTACACTTATTCCAGCTCTTCCAATGAAAATTCTGTCTGCTTCATTACTTTGTGAATTTTTTATTACTAGAAGGGAAAAAAAAATTACTTTGGTTTTACATGTAAAAGTAGTTCTAAAGAAATTACACACTTTAGAAACAAGAGTCCTGTAAAAATCTTCTATATATTTTCTAAACTATTTGGCACTGAATTAGGTTTCCTTATCTTTTAACACAAAGTACAATCAATTTATTCAAAGAACATTTCAAATTACTCAGTTCATCTATAACAGTAAGATGCTTGAACATATAATAGCATAACGTAACAACAAAATTATTTGTAAAGTGAACTTGCAAAGGTTTGTGCCTGCAGCCCTTGCAGTAGTTCTTGGTTCTTGTTCTTGGTTCTTTACAGGATTAAATGATTCTGAAAGTCCAAATTACTAAAAGAAAGTCCAGTGAAATGCATAAGATGTGATTCCAATTAAATATGTTTTTATCTGTACAAATACATCTAGTTGTATTCAAAACCCTATTTTCTAACTTCATTTCTGCTATTGGAAAATTAGAAATTAGAATGAGGCACTTCAGATGAGTATATTAAAATATACTTGTCTTTGTCCTGAGAACAGGACATTCTCATAAATAAATCATCAACCCTGGCTTCTCTTCTCAATCTGACAAAGCTCAAGCATCCATCTTTTGGAACAGGTGATGAAACCCATTTAGTATCTCTGACTTTTTAAGCATGAGCACGGGGAATTTTACTATGACTAGAAAATGGTGTCCACTGAGCATTTCAGTTGATCGCATTTTTAACTAGAGGAATTCTATCATAGGATATGCCAAGAAAACAGCATGAATTTTTGTTTTTTTCTTCTTTCAAAAACTTGACAAAGAGTAAAGGTGAACAATATAGTGTTTATTGCATCTTAATTTTACCTGCATCAGCAAAATCACAAAAAGGAACTCCTGGTCTTTCTTCCTCAGAATCTCTGCTTAGTATTTCAGCAATAAACAATGACAGTTTCTTAAGATCACCAAAATGTTCATGGCCAGCTCTCAAACTGACATACAAATTTCCCAACTTGGTCCAATCACCTTTTTCCTTGCAATGCTGTGAAGAAGGCAATGGATAAACATAAGCTTTTACTTCTTCAGAAAGCCCAAAAAATGTATTGGAATTGTAGAAATGGACCTGGAATAGACTTAAAGCAGTAAGTAAAAAGCAGTTAGTCTATAATCTATCTTCTGTAACAGTAACGAATGTGCTCTGATGTCTGATGATCCCTCAGTGGATTATCCTTAAAAGAACAGATCATGGCATCTAGATCAGTTAATCCAGAGAGATTATAACCAAATAAAGACATTTCTTAAAATTCTATGATTAAATCTCAGAATTTCATATTCTTTTGTTCATATTATGATACCTTTTATCTAGCTTGTTCGAATTTTATTAGCATCATCAACCCTACTTTGTTTCACTGGGTTCAAGTTAACTTGAATCTTCCTGTTAATAGAGGTGAAGAATGTGCTCCTGGTCAAATACTTGTAACTCTGGTGTTAACTTCTCTACAAGTTCCAGGACTAAGGCCATGTACGTGTTTATAATAAAAAATGACATCGAAATTGCTATTTTCTGTCAATTTAAAAAAAACCCCATGAGATTCAACCAACTAAAGGATCCCCAAAGGCTTTAAAGAATGCACACAGTACCTGAATTTCAGTCATTGCCAAACTGAAGTCAAAGTGCCAGTTCTTTTTAAAGTGTTTTTCCTGAAATCTTCAATGAAGAAAAAAAAAAATATTATTTTACCATCAAATGAAAGTGTTGGTTACATGAAATGGTGACACTCCGCTTCTAATACCTCGTAGCATGATGTTTAGTTCTGCTATTGCTGCCACTGGAAGAATGAACAGAGCTACCAGTGCGATGTGATCATGTAGCGATACTTACTGGATGGATTACTTATCCAGTATGGATTCACCCAATATTTATGGATGAATTATAACATGTAGTGGTAATAGCAGAGCTGCTCTGTCTTAGCAGACACAGACTGCTTCTCAGTTTATGATAAAAAGGCATACATACTGGACATCTGGAATGGGTCATTTCCTTGTGAAATAGATAAGTGATCAAATTATTTGCAAAAGGTATGTTAAGCTGCACTTAAAACACTCATAGACATGGATGATAAGTGTTCTCTTTATGGGACCACTATGAAGAGTAGCAAATCCTTAGGGTTTTCTCTTGAAAAGGGATTACTTTGTACTTAATGCTATTCATGTTACATGTTTGGATTCTCTAAGAACCAAAACTTGCTTTATGAACAGCAAAGTTAGTTTTTCAATTTTACATGAAATAGATGACGCCGCAGGGTGACTCATTTTCTTGTAAGTGTCAGAAAGATGCCAACACTTTGGGAAGAGATTCACCAGGCTGCGGTTTCACACTTTTCCAGCATCATCCAGCAACACTGGAAACACAAATCACTTTCCTGCCACTTGTGCTGCTACAAGCATTTATGCAGCCTCACCATAAGTGAGGCTAGGACGCTACTTCAGATTAGAGCTAGGCATCCTATTGCTTACCAGGGCTATTTACTGCAGAAGCACTGCTTGTTTACACAGACCTAAGATATGTATTAAACCATAACATCTCTGATTTGACTGTAGTCATACAAACTTGCAGTACACCTGGGAACAGCGCTAGATTGTATTTTAAAGTGATCCCAGTTTAACGTGTTTCAAAGATAAAATATTTCAAACATAAACGATAGAGTATTTGGATTCTGACTGCAGTTATAATTAGCTTTTTTCATACTCATCTTCAGAGCACAATTAAGCATGATAAGACAGAACCACATCCATTTCCATCCAGACTAAGTTTGCATTTTCTAATTGGCTTTTTAAGTCTTTCTATAAACTTCTGAAATAGAACCTGAAAAAGAACTAGATTAATTCAGTTATAAAATAGCTCCTTGAAAACATACCTGGATTTTATGTTCAGAATAGTATTTATTTCCTGACTGGAAACTTGCAATTGGTGAAGGAACTTAATAATGAAGTTGAAATGTTCAAACTCAAGAAACATACCAGCATCAACAAGCTGTAATATCGAACAGGCGGAAGAAAAGTAAGCACTCAAAAAATTGGCATCACTTAAATATTTTCAGAGGCAAGTGGCAAACATCAGTAGGAAAAATACGTCACAAAATCTCAGTCAAAAACTAGGGGGTAAATGAAAGCCTATACCACAAATTCAGCTAACCACGGTGAAACTTTAAATAGAAACCTATTCAGAGAATCATAAAATGATACATTTGAGTTGTTTTAAAGCAAGAGAAGACATTTCAGAAATTTCAACAAATGGTAGTATAATTAATTTCATACCTTACAAAACGTACTGATTAATGCAGGCACAGCATCTTTTACATTCAAAGATGCCATGTACTCAAAAATTTTCAGAAGAACATCAACAGCAGGCTAATTCAGAAAAAAAAAGCAGAATTAGTTTTATAACTGTATTCAATTAGAGAGCTTACAGTTTTTACTATACAACTTACGAACTGCTTTTATTTTCCTCATAGAAACTGGGTGCCAAAGTAAAACCAAATATTACCTCAAATGACATAATACTAGAAAGGTAGGATACTATGGATAAAAGTGTTTTTCAAAATATTCCAAAGTCACTTACCAGCATATTAATCAGTAGAGTAACATTCAATATCTGAAATACTTCTTGAAACAAACAGTTCTTGAGTAAAGAAATGAGAAGATCGTTCAGGACTTGTGAAGCAAAATCCACGCCAGGCATAACTTCTCTGTAATACTTTATAAATATTTGTGCTGAAAAAAGTAATTAAAATCATTTCACTTCAAGATAATTGATTATTAGTCATTTAAGCAAGTTGTTTCCTTGAATTTTAAAAGCAGTAAAACAATTCTCAATTAACCAGCATATTATAGGACTGGGATAAATGGATAAATAAAGATAAATGGATAAAAGGAACCAACTGGTAGTACATTAAGCCAGTGAGTCCTTTCCAGCTGTGAAGCATCAGACATTGCAGTTATACCCAGGCAGATGATCTAGAAAGCTGTTCCTGTGCTAGCCTTGATAGACAGGTACTTGACAGCCTGCAGGTACTTGGTGTTGTCTGTGTTACAGCACAAGGCAACATTAATAAACAGGGTGCAACTGACTCCCACATTGCAATGGCTTCACATCCATTCTAATAATCAATGGATGTGAATTGATTGTTCACACTGATTATGAGAATGGCTGTCTGGTATACATTATGGCTGCTTGGGTGCACTTATTTGGAATAATTTAATACTAAACTTTTGGGACAGAGAGTGTTTGATCAGAACGTTATGAAGTGTCTTATAAAATTCTGGTTTTATTACAAAAATCCACTCAAGTTACTGAGCTCTAATCTCCAAGCTAGTTCCATCCTAGCTCAGGGAATTCTGTTTTGGAATAAGATCTACAACAACCTCCTGAATTAACTGCATTGCTAAACTCCCAATCTGAACAAGAGTTGCACCATGGGAACAAGTGGATTGGATATACTCCCTTTAAATTACAGCTTCTTATTTGCTGTTAGTGTCACCATTACTCTCCAGACTGCTTCTGTATGTAATGGTTTAGATAAGCTGTGAGACAGGCATCACGAGCTACCACTGTATCACATACTTGCACGCTGTAGAAGGCCTAATTCATTAATTGTAATGTATGTCCGAAGTACTGCCATGCATATCTAGAAAGAGAAAAAAGATCAGTAAAACATGACCTCAGTTTATGCTACAGTCAAACAATAGAGCAATCCACAAACACAGGTTCTGTAAGGAAAATAAGTTTTACACTGCTCCTGATTATTTTACTTATACATAGTTGAGTCAATAGGCAAAGGCACTGGTAAAGCACAGCAAACTGATAGAGTTAAAAAAAAAAATATAGATGGCATTTTTGGGCAATATCTGGTAGGATCACAGCTTCCTGCATGTTTAAGTATACACTCAGAATAAACAAAAAAGGAAAATGAAAATAAAATTACTTGTCACTAGTATAAACATGACAGGTTGTGAGCAAACATTCAGAGAAAGTGTACAAGTGAAAATGTGATGAAAAAAATACATAAATGCCTCAACTTAAGAGTTAGATAATCACCCAGAAATAAAGTTACTAATGCTGTATCTTCCCCCAAAACTACTTATTAACGGCACACGAGAAAAAATCTCATAGCTTGAACTACTGAAAAATTACTGACCAACAGCCTGTTCAGATCACCAAGTCAAACAACGAAAATTCTGTAGTTAGGTATGCAGATTATAAACAAAGGTGGGCTTTGTTTTGAACAGTACCATTGTGTCCCTGAACGGTGGTTTGAGACGCTCCTTGCAGCAAATCACATGGAACCTTTCATCACTAATAGAAGTGTGGCTGGTTTTGTCTGTGAACTCATTCAATCCAAATCTGTTTCCCAGGTGGCTGAGGGCATTTCCAAAACAAACTTCAGTGCATGCTTACACTATGTAAATTAATTTGCTCTCTTTTGGAGTCTGTTTTCCTCCTCCTTTGGACGGACTCCCAAAAAAGCCAAGATTGCATCTGGAGCTACGACTGTTCCAAGTTTTAGTGAAATTGCTTGGAAAATCCAGTTGTAAAACAATTTGGGACAAGTTACATTGTATGCATAAAAAAAATCTAATTGTGTGCTTCATTTCCGGCTTCTAGCAAGCTTACGTTGATTTAATTGTTTCAATTTATAAAAACTGCAATTAAATCTACGGACCATGTAAAAACGTAAGTCTCTAAATTCTAGTTAATTACAAAAGGTTTAGGATGAGGGCACATGTAAAGAGTTTAAAAAATAAATTTGCAATAGGGAACTTTGTCTCAACCTGGCTCTGAATTGTGACAGGAAAGAATCTTCTAGCAAACAAAAACGCAAAGCAGGTGAGGATAATGTTTCCTGGGTGGAATTACTCCAAAACAGACATTAACTTTCAGAAAAGGAACAAACAAACAACATAAAAAATAGTACTTGGAACTACTTTGGGAAAAAAAATACTATTTTTTAAATTGGTAAGTACTGTAGTGCCAGTAGAAGAGCTCAACATTCCCTCTATGTTAATAAAGAGACAAATTTTCCATTTCCAAAAGGTAAACCACCCTGCTCCATGAACCTAACTAGTTCATGCCACAAGTGATTTAACACCATAATTTAATGAAAATGCTAAAATAATGGATATGCATTTTATACAAGCATCTCACTAGCTGGTACACCAGAGTTCTACCCCAGTAAATGAACAAGGTGCTGAGGCTATAGGAAGAAGCACCAAAACGTATGAACCTTTTCAGAACAGACTCTGATATTTCCTAGGGGGGAAGCCCACGCTGCAGCCCTTCACTGCCAGGAGCTCAAAGGAGGAGCCACAAGGAGTTGCCAGACTCTGGGTCCACTCTGCAGCTGCAAATTTGCAGGCGGAGCAGGAGCTTCCCAGTCTGTGCCATCATGGAAGCCTCCACTTCCCAACCTGACAGGCACAGACTCCTCTCCTGGTGCATGTGGGGCTTCAGTCTCGTGTTGCAGGGCCTCAGAGGAGGCCACATTAATCTGTGCCATTTCTCACACGGATGCACAGCCTGCTGCCTTCCCCTCACGGCCCCTTTACTTGCTGGCCCAAGTCCCCAGCCGAAGCTCTCCTGCACGTGCAGGCAGGGACATCAGGACATCAGCTGCCCGCTGCCCACGTGGCACCATGCTCCGAGCCCGAGCCCTGCAGAGCCGCGTCCTCCCTCAGGGCTACGGCTCCAGTCGAGGCCCCTACACGTGCTTTAAGAGAGAAATCAATGATTTGCCACACACTCTACAGAGACTTTTTTTTTCCACTGGTTGGACCAGTCACACTAGAAGCACGAGAGATTTACAGTAAAGACCTCAACCGACAAGCTTAAGACGTCTTATGAGAAGAGATAGGCAGCTACTGAATCTACTTTAATCTCTTTTATGAAATGAGAGGAATAAAATTTAAGGAAGAAGTCCATGCCACTTCCAATAATTAGGTTAGAAAAAAAGAAGTAGGCGGGGTGCCTTTTTTCCTCCAAAAAGATAAATTTTCCCTCCATTAAGTGCTAGTAATGAAGACACTCATACTGCCAAATAACACACTACTGAAACATGAAGAAGAAATACTTCTATATATTCTTGCATTCCCTATAATTCTTGCATTCCTTCATAATATTCCTAACCTTAACTGATGACAATATTGCTGAGTTGATCAGACCACATCAGTACTCCTGATTTCCCAATTTGCCATTTTAAGCTTCCAGTCAAAAATACTCTTCTTTTACTAACAAAATTTTAACCTGCAATGAGACTCCTCTAGCTACCTGGACAACAAACCAACAAGCAATTTTTGTTGTATTTTTAAGAAGTAGTTCTAGTTAAGAGCTTTCTGTAAATGCCTACAACTATTGAAGCTGTTTGAGCTTGAGTCATCTGAAAACCCCAGAAGTGGAATATACCATCACTCTACACTTACAGGCTCTCCAAAAGGCATCAGATATCCAAAGCAATAATTTTTCAGTTTCATATGTCCTTTCTAACATTAAGTGATCAAGATTTTCCAGCCTTACTTCCTATAATTGCTGATGGACAGGATGAACACAGCTGTGAACACTCAGAAAGACAGCCATTCTTGGAAAGAGAACAGATGTCCATACCTAGTTATCAAGACTCCCTTCTCTTTGGGAAATTCCTTAAAACACAGTCTTAATAATTTTGTTTACTACTGCCTAATACAAAAGTGATGCCATTAAGTGAACTTAAAGACAACTTTAAATAAGTAAAACTGGTAGCTTGTAGAACTTGCTGAGGTCACGTAGATGCTGATTTCAGAGTGTATTAAATCACTGTCATGTGGTATGATAAATCACAACTGAGTATTAAATCCTAGCATCTTAGGTTATGCAGCATCCACCAGCTACTTAACAGAACATGGGCAGTTTTCATTATGGGGAAAGACATTCCTCTTCCCAACACGATGGCAATGACCATCACTGAAAAAAAGACAGTTCTGTGCACGTGGACTACCAGCCTGCAGAACTGCATAACTCTTAACTGCGTAACAGCTAAGAAGACATTAGTTTCCTCATAGAGAGGCCATAAAATTTCTTTGTTGCTGTTTTACATATCTTCCATTTAAGAACTTTGGTGCCACCATGAGGTATTTGAACTATTATCAGTTTTCAATGGACAGTTTTAAAACACACGCAAATAAATGCAACGTGGTGCCTGGCTAAGCTCCGTGGGCAGCACAGTAAGTGTGCTGGGGTGCTGTATTGCAGGCAACACCACAGGGAAGGGCCTTGTAATAGTTCTAGGGAGAGAGTTTAGATCTTCATCTTTGAAGAATGTGAAAGCTTTTACTTTCCTACAGCTGAGTAAAGAATTAGTCTAAAAAATACCATTTCTTAAGAGTGTTATGCAAGATTTCAAAGGGCTTCTAAAGCAGCTGAAAAAAAAAAAAACCCCTCTTTTCCAAAACATAAAAATGAAGAGAGAAATATTAATAAAACTGGCAAGTTATCTTTTAAATTCTAGCACGGTACATTTAAGATATGGAGGGATGTTTGAGCTCGGTTGGATGCTATTTTTCTTTTAAAATATTTGGCTCTATCAGTTTCTGCTAGGAATATACCAGCAACAGTAATATAGTAAGCAACTATCTCTTTTGCAATTCTGTAATTTCTTACTTATTGACCCTAATTATATTATCGTAACTCATACCATAAGATAAAAGCTAAGAAATAAACTTTGTAAGTGCTGATAAGGCCAAGTCTGGGTACTGCCTGCTTCTAAGTGACTCATGTAACCACTTACGTCTCAGTTTGAGACAGACAATTCCAAAATCTTATTATATGACACAACAATTAGCTTGTCTTGTGCTGTTCTGATAAGTATTGCAGACCATTATCTTCTTTCTTGAATGGTCTGAAAATACACCTACTTTGTCCATTATTAGAAAAGCAGTTTTATACCCGATTCAGAAACTGTTTTATGCAGTCACTCAGAGAGTTCCAGAATCACTAGATCAGTTGTCAGCCTGTCAAAATGAAGACCATGACTTGGAATTGTGATACAGGGAGCACAAACTTTCTTACAAAAACTTCTATTAAAGCTGAGGATGTGTAATCACTAGCATGCAGCAAAGCTGTTGATGAAAAAGGTGTTTTTGACTTCTAGATAAGCATTTTGTGGTTAACTCCTGATATATCTGACATTTGCTGCTTAATTCAGAATCTGACATTACTTCAAGCAACTTTTCAGCAACAACAGCTTGGAAGCTGTAAAATAATACGACTACAAAACACTTGAGGCAATGTTTCAGAATCAAGTGTTGAAAACACTGTTTTAATGGTCGCAGACTTGGCATCACTGATGCAAACAGCACACTTCTTTCAGTTAATACTAACTTCTGCTGCAGACACATTACTGTGGCAAAAATTTCAGGAAGATATTTTTTCAGTGGTATGTTCTAGTAATTGTCCAAAATAGGCTTTTGCTAACAGAACCATCAGAAATGTATAAACTTCACCAAAATCACAGCAGGTTCATCCATTCGTACCACAGTGAGATGTCCTTTTCCTCTCTGCAAAGAGTCCCTACCTCTGCAAATCACCTACCATATAATGCAGAGACATTTAACATATGCTGCAAGGACATTTTTATTTAGGTAGCCTCTTAAAAATAAACAACTTTGATGCCTGTTAAAAGTTTGCTCTTCACAGAACGACTCGTTGACATGTCCCTCCACAACACAGGTTTCTTTGCAAACAGTAAGGCTTGATGGCTCCATGCTTTCAGTTGCCAGAACTGAAATACTGTTCCAGGCAATGCTTTTGATACAGAATGCTGGTTAACCATGGGTACCATCTCTGGTATGTAAATATAAGTAAATGAATTACTTTCAAAAAGGTTTTGTTCCCACCACATACCCACATTTTATTAGGACCACATAACTCCACTGCATCATCTACATTTGAATATGCACTGGGTGATAATTGTACAGATGAAGCAGAGTTGCATGCAAATATGACTAAAATAGCCAACATATTAGGAGACTGGAGCATCTATGAATAGAAAGCTCTTGTTACACAAAACTTGTAGTAAGTAACATACCATAAATGGCTTGACTTTAAGAACACATGCCAAGCCTGAAACTGCCTATAGGTCTCTGATGCTTGGGATGGAAATGTATCAGTCTTCCAACTCTACTACTCTGTAACCTAATTTTTCACCCTTTGCTGATACTGCCTCTCTTAAAAACTCTGTACATTCAGAATTCCACCGTCTTTCTAGGATAAGAGTTTTAAAGAATTGTAGAGAGATCCTGACAAGAAAACTTTCTGGAAGCTTTCTGTTTCATCAGTCTCTGAAATTAACTCACTCTCAATACATAAATGAATACAGAAGATTTTTTCTTTTGTTTCTAAAGAATGTGTTCTCACTTAAAGTTTTCCTTTCTTCAACAGATCTCCTCACCTTTTCATCCCCTTGATCAGGAACATGCCAAAACCAACATTTTGCTCTTTCACAGCCACGCAAAGTCATGAAATAAAGTCTGCAATATTTACGAGGCAACTCAATCATCTCCAGGAGCTGATGCATTGAATGGGAAGCCTAAAAAAATCCAAATACAACAAAAGACAAAATAAAACACAAAAAAACCCACTTTAAGAAATCCAAAATATATAGGTATTATAAGTAAAAGCAAGCAATATGTGATCTACAATCAAACCTTTGAAAAACTCTCACCACTATATCATACCTGTAACATTTCAAAGCAGACTAAAATTATTGCTTCATTATATGCCTGTTTATTGCCTAACACAATGAAAATCTCTCTTGAAGACCACGTGAGACAGCACAACGTAACAGTTACACAAGGCTGGCAAAGAATAGAAAGGAGGAAAAAATGTGGTAAACTCCTCTGGGTAACAGTCTGAGGATATTTTGGGTTGATTTCCTTTGCCCAGTGCCCAGTATAAACATGCATCTCTTGTGAACATATGAAAGTTGCTCTGCCTTTCAGTTCTACAAAAATAATAAATCTGAAAACCTTATTCTGTTTTAAGCTAGAAACAGAAATCAACAAACTTCCAGTGAACAGCTCTCTCCGCATCAATTTTGTTCTTAAATGTAAGCCTACATAGGCTGGTAAATTCTGAATAGACCCATGGAGAACTGTTTGAATAGCTGCAACAAAATTAGTGCCATAGTGTTGGAAACCATTATGGATTTAGCAACTCACTTTTACATTTTTGTCCGTCTTCCATGGTTCAAGATCTCTGTAATTTTGCAAAGGTAGCAAAGAACTGTTTCCTGAAAACCTGAAATCTAAGAATTAGGATAAAGGCAGTTAAGTGGATCATGTTATAAAATAAACCATTCAAAGCACACTCATGTTTTTTTTTTTTTTCTTTTTATATTTAGAAATTCTTCAATGCAAGGCAATGATTAATGAAAACTGGAGTAATATAATCTAAAACCAGTAACGTAGTTTTATCCTTCTCTCTCTCACACACCAAAGAAAGCTATTCTTTCATATATGGCCAAATATCAGAGCTGTTTTGTGCAAAGAGAAAAATATCTGAAATCAGAAAACTTTAAATCCAGTTCTATTACAGTTCTATCCATAATTTCTCTGGTGACACGAGGCACCCACGCCGCTTATGAACACACCAAGCTGAAACAAAGCACTGCCGATTAAATCCAGATCCTTTCCGTGATCCCATTTAGTGAACACTTCACAAACATGACATAAACATCAAGCTCTGAATCTTGGTGAGGCAAATCCCTTTATGAAGTTTTGCTGAGAATAAAAAAAAGTTATTCTCTGATTGAAAAATAAGTTATTTTCTCATAATGTCGTTCAAATACAGCATGTTAAAATACTAAGAATACAGGCAGTGTTCTAACACTGAAGTACCTGAAAACTATAAATAAAAATAACTGCTATTGGAAATTAGCAGACGTAAACCTACTAAAACAAAACAAAAATTAACTTCCCCACGTAGGTTCCATGTTTGCCTCTATAAAACAAACTAAAATGAACTCCAGCCAGTGTCTTCACAAACTGAAGAAATCCTTCAAGACTTTGTATGAAAATAAAACACAAGTAAAAGACTCTGGAGGGTTAACTAATACAGGATACAAACCATTTGTCCAGGGTGTCAGCACTGTGCCTTCACTGGAGACAGTTACTTTCAGGTTAGGCAATGTCAAGCCTGACTGAAGTTCACAGCTGAAAACATCTTTAAATTTACAGTCACTGCTGAGTGTTAAAATAAACACAATTATTTAATCAATTAAATGGTTGCTTCTCCTATATACTAAACACCTAATATGTATATTAAAAATCAGAACTTCTGCAACAGTTAAGTAACACACTCTATGTATATTTAAATGGCTAACAATCCCAACAACTGGAATTTCTCTTAGACCTCAGTCACACCAGATTACAATCAACTAAGATGATTCCATCCTAAAGTATGACTATATTAAACTCAGTAAATGACTACAAAAAGCACTCGTGAATCACTTAATTTTTTTCACTTCACTGAGAGGAAGGTTGAGATGATTTCTGCTGTCTTTTAAGCACTTGCTTTTCAATAAAACGCTATATAGTCTCTCCAAAGAAATCCATACAGCTTTTGAAATTACTCTTGAGGAGTCAACTGTTTTCTTTAATAACCTACTCTATCCAGCACAAGATTTAGGAGATTTCCAAGGCAACCTCAATTACAAATTATTCTGCCTTTAACTAGTTCCAAATATATATGCTACAGACAATTAAATTACTGAAATGTGTTGTTTTCCAAAATAAGATATAAACATTGCTAGGAAAATACTTAGGTGATACCCTTCTTATATGCAACTAAAGTCACAGAAAAAAAATCCCTATATATGAGGCCTTTCCTTCCCTGCGAATTAAGTAACTAGTTTAAGGGATGCTTCCCCCTCCTTGCTGTTTAGGAAGAGAAACAGAGGGGGATACGAGGAAGTCTATCCTCATAGGGAAGAGACTTCCTATTCCCTACGAGGGAATTGTTCTAGCTTCTGAACTACTACTTATTCAATACTTTCCCTAACTAGGATAATTCAAGACTGTTTAAAGTTGTGGGATGTTTTCAGTATACTTGGAAGCAAAAAATAATAATGCAGAGCAGAATAGATGTCATCTAATATGCCCAATTCCTTCAATATCCATTTTTATTTTTAATCTAGCTGATGCATTAGTCTTCAGAGGAATAAGTTTGTGGATTTAGCTGCCACAAATTTTCAGCTTATAATGTGACAGGATCTTCACAGCAACTTACCTTTAGGGTAACAACCTCAACTCTCTTTTTCATCTAGATGCCAACCTACACACTGCTTCACCAAGAACTATAAGCTATACAGCTATACAAGCAATTTCCAAGCAACACCATGGCTAGAAGCAGAGTTTTCTAAATGGGGACAGCTTTTTATTCTAGATGAAATTTTGCAAGGGCAGTATTTTTGAATAAACTAGAGAAAAAAGATTGATTCCAAATGATGGATAAATGGATATTCTTCTACAACCATAGAGATACTTCTTTCAACTAAGAAAATAAATCTTTGCTGCGACACTGTGCTATGGAAAAGATGTGAATTAATGTGGTATCACTTGCATAAACATTTTTATCTAACATAATCTACCTATACTATACATATACATTTATCTAACATATATCTCTAGAGGTCCCTTCCCACCTCATCCATTCTGTGATATCTATAGCATAAAGAACTATTTATGCTACTAAAGTAAATTCATATGGATATTTTACCAGAGGGAGCTTGAAGCTCTCTGCTTGGTTAATGAACAGATGCAATATTCTCTACTTAATGGACATGTGCTAAATTTGAATTCTGTCACATAAATGTGACTGGTGCTGGAAAAAAAGCAATGGCCTCTTCTGTGCAAGCTGAAGTCTTTCAATTAGTATAAAAACGATGCTGGAATATCTGCTACTCTATTTCTCTGCTAATCACTTACCTACTCCATCAGTTAAGTATCTTTTTTCTGTAAAGTCTTACTCTGCTGGGTTTTGGGGCTGATATCAGAGCGATGCATTTTACTCTCACAGTTAAGTCACACATACAAATAACAGTGTAAGCACAGCCTGAAGTGAGCAGAACAGTTATGCATATGTTTAACTCCATGTCACATTTTAAAGCACCTTCTTCTACTGCTGTTCAAAGATTTGCCAGCCTGAATTTGAATGAGAGTCTTTCAATCCTTCCACCAATTTTAGAAAAGCCCCAAGAGACAGCAAAGGAAGCTTAAAGTTTCATTAAGGGCTGGTGAATTTTTTTAAGAGTCACCAACCAGAGGACAAAATACCTCCTATTAATGCAGCAGGCTATAGCTATAATTTCCTTTTCGTACTTAGCATAATGAAATCTTTCACATACTTATTTTCTTTCACACCTTGCCACGGTGTAACAGGAAAAAGTGAATTAAAAGCCTGATGGTGTTTTGATAAAATCATCACCTTTTACTTGTACAGTGACTGAGGAACTTCACAGGTTCCTTAGAGGTTACTCAAAGGACAGAGCATACATACCTTTCGCCAGCTTCACCTGTTTTTTCCTGCTTAATGCCAGCCATCCCATCTGCAAACCTGAACTGTGAGGATATTTAAAATACACTTTCATATATACAGCACAGCACTAACAAGCCTGATATACGTTTTACACTACAGATTTAAAACTGTAAGTCTTTTGTTGAAAAGTCTGGTAATATAGTCTTAACTAGAAAACATTATTTGGACTGTAGGGTTATTCTTACCTCATCTTTTTAATTGACATATTTCCTTTATAAATTATGATCTTTAATGTGTAGGCTTTTAATGGGGAAAAGGATGATATGATTGAACGGGTGTTTCCTCACTTTTCTTTCCTCCCCAGAATTTTGAGGTCCACTAACTAATTTTAGCTGTAGCTGACAGATGCGCTGAAATCCCACCAAGGACATTCCTATAAAGCTCAATGAAAATTAAAAGCTGCACAGAGGAGAAATCTGAGGCTGTTACTCAGCTGCATGCCAGGAATATAGAAAAAAATATCCTCCAAAATGCAGAGGAAAGAGTATCTAAGATTTTGGGAGGGTAAGGGGAATGAACTGATACAGGACAAACTGAAATTCTGTTTTTGTTTTTTTCTACTATTTGTGAAATAAGTTGCTTAACTTCATATTGTATTACAAATTTATGAGAGCCAAAGAATTAGAGAAGGATGTGCTTGAAAGGATATCACATATCCAAATTTTACTGCACCGGTTCCCCTACACAGTTCAGATTTTCTCCGTGGTTAGCATCTGCCTTTTTCACAGCACTAGAAGACTGAAAACCATTAAAAAACAAACAAGAAAAAAAAAACAAACAAGAAAAACGATCAACACTAAGAAGTTTTCTGTCCTTCTATTCCCTCCACCAGTCTGCACAGCTAATTTTTCATCCACATATGGGGATAGGTTTAGGGGTGCAACATGTCTGTCGCAGCACAAGTTTGTGGAGTTAAGACTGAGGTTTAGGTGCAAGTAGAGGCATATATCCACTGTTCAAGAGAGCACAGAAAAGCAGTATGTTAGGACATTGCTTTTTATAAAGTCAGAACATTATGAATTACCCCCATCTGGGAGTGACCTGGCAACAATTGCAGCTTTTGCAACAAATACTACTCCTCCAGCAACCAAGCCATGCTGCATAGAGCTACTATCAACGCCTCCCACCTATTCATCTTCCTCCAGCCCACTGCTGGACTCCTTTATTCTCCCCTATCGCAAGGTCCTTAACATCCTATTACTTACTTCACACCACACTTACCAATTTTTAGCCATGTGAATTCTACAGTTTAGCTTAACCAGACAAATTCATTATCCACTCTTGAGGGAGTGAAAAAACAGTAGACACTATCAGCACTTATGTCTGCCTGGTTGTGAAATCCAAACTCCCATCCATGATCAAAGAAGGCAACAGCAAAGAGAAAAATCAGCAAATCTTAAAATTCCCACACTAAATTATCTAGGGGAAGGAAGAAAGGGAAAATGTGAAAGCTCAGATAACCTCACTGAGCAGGAGAAAGGCTTAAGGTTCTCTCTGAAACGTCGGGAGGTCAGTGTGTTTGTGCAGAGCCTCTACTGCCCAAGTGACCAACCTCGAAACGCTCATCCCTGCTGCGCCGGCCGGGCAGCTCCCCAGCACCGCCTCACCCCTCTGCGACCACGGGCTGGAAACACTTAGCACCAGCTTCTTAGAATTATGTTCAATATAGCTGCATCAAAGCACTCTTGGATATCTACTGGAATAGTACTTTTTATACAGTTGTCAGTACAGAATTACTATAATAACTGATATGACAATACATTGCTCGAGTTCAAATCTGAAGATCAGTTGTGAGTGACAGCTAAGAAAATCACAAGTTCGGTCAAAAAAGGTTCTCATCCTGCCAACAGTGCACAGTAATCTGCACAACTATGAAAGCAGCGCTCTCTTTATAAGAAGGAACTAAAAAATTTTATTAATGAAACAGCATTTGTCATTAAAGTTACCTCTTCATCCATGTCAGAACCCTTTAAAAGTTCATCTAGTTCACTCAGTTGTCCATCTTCAAAGGAGTCCTCAGTAACACCTCCCAAAGGGCTACTCGCGCTCGATGAAATGTAGGTTTTCATTTCATGAGCTGAAAATTTATAAACATATTATTTTCCATACTACAAGACAAGGCTTTTATTTCCTAGCTATTTCAAAGGCTTAATAATAATGACATTTAAAATCTCCTAGGAAGTCTCCTAGGATTTCCTAATATGAATTTTTCATGCAAAATTATTTTACCTTTAAAGTATGAACCATTTCAAAGTATTACATTGAATCTGCAATTAAAAATTCAACCATGCTGCATGTTCTGTAACCATCCCTGTAGAACAGTACAAGAGGCTTATTTACACAATACTGAATGCAATATTTTATGAATAAACTCAGTTAATTTTTATCATTAAAGCACAGCTAAAGACATGCATGGTAATTTGCTATGCAAATAAAGACTTGGACTTTGCTGGAGAAGGAGCTTAGCTTATTGTAATAACATGATGCAACTCAGAACTAAAGACAACCGAGAAACTCCAAATTCCCATAATACAGCAAACTCCGTAATAATTCCGTGTTCAGAAATTCCAACACTTTTAGAGGTGCCATGACAGAAAAAGAACAAAACATCTGAAAACAGCATTAAGAAGCTCTTTATGTACAAAAAAAAATGGAGAGATTTTGCCTAGAAGAGAAATCCACCACTTCACTGGATCATATGAATGAATTTTGACTGCACTGTGATGTCTGGAGAGTAAAGAATTGGATTATTATTGGAAAAGCCTTTATCTTGGTTGTCTCTACATCTTCATCTGTAAAAGTCACTTCAGTATGAGAACTACGTATATAATCTTTCTGCTTGAAAGATGAAAAGAGTTATCTTTATCTTATGTCATCAAAATACTCAGCCTTAATTGTAGGAAGCCACTAAGGCAAGCAGCAATGACCTTGCTATGCAATATGAGACACCAAAGCAGTAACACGTACTTCTACATGAACACATAAATCCTCGGAAATTACCAAGAATACTCATCTTCATTTGTTCTTTGCAGGCCGTTTCTATTTTTTTTTTTTAAAGGCATACATCAAGCAAAGACCAGTATGCACATTGTTACATTAGACTGAGATTAGTTCCTAAGTTATTCAGGCCAGGGAAGCATGGCTTGCCTAAGCCATTTTCCTTATTGTTAACACTGCAAAAATATCCACAGATTTACCAGCCTTAACATCTTACTAAAATATGAAACACAATGACACAATAGTTAAGAAAATGAAGATATGATCAAACAGTACAAAATGAAAGTAAAAGGCAGTATAAACAAAGCATCATGAGGCTTCCAGGTGCTCTTGCTTCTAAATTAGGTTTCAAACATCTCTGTATTGTATATAGCATAGAATATACCCTGTGACTCTGTATTTTTACATCCCAAAATACACATCTCACTCTACATCTGCCCCCTCTTCTTCCTCAGTGGCATCCCTATGTTTCAACCTCTTCAAGAGGTCTTAAACTCTCACTACTTTTTATCTTGTCTTCCTCAACAAAGTTTTAAAACTTTTCTCCTCCTAAAACGCTCATTATGAGGGGAAAATTCAGCCTCTCCTTCCTTCAGATATGGCAGTATCTGTCCATAACACTTGCTTGTGCAGGAGAATAGGAGAATAACCCATTAGTAATAATTAATTTTTAATACCAAGAAACAGAACACAGAAGCAGTACTGTTCATAACAGGCACTCTTCAAGCCTGCAGCAAAACAGCACAACAGACTCTGCTGGATTAACAGCAGCTTGATAACTGACACCAGAAACACCAAGAACCTTCCAAACCAGTTTCACACCCTGCGTCTTCTCCAGTAGGTCAGCAGTAAGTGTGTTTCAATGTCAAGATTTTCCAGCCTATCTAAAAGGAAGTTCCACATCAGATGCACTTTGCACAGCAGGTCTGCATGCAAGCTGCAGAAAATAAAGCAGACCACAGGTACTGCCTCGTTGGAGAGCTCTCCTTACAAAATGAAGAAAAGCAAATACGGTCAAGTATGCTACTTTAGAAAGAAGTTTCCTTAAAAATAGCTGTCTGAGGAATATCTGCAAACAGTAAGAGCATTACCTAGAAAAAAAACTATTATAAAATTCTCTCTGATGATGAAAACATGAGAACAACCAAGTGAGAGCATGAGCCTGGCTCCAAAGCAGTATGAGGTACTCCGTGTCCTCCTGCTGTCCCATCAACTAATAGAGGAAGCTGGTTCCTGACCATCCTATCAGACAGATGTCAGGTAAGAGGGCAAGAAGAAACAGAAAATAACTCTACCACTAGACAAGTCCTATAGAACAAGCAGATGTTCTCTGTAAAACAGAGGTTTGCACCATTTCAAAAGGCTTTTGCTTCATATACGCTGTAGAAATAAATCCTCACCACAATAAAAAGGTATCACTGAACTGACAGATTCTCATTTTATCTGGAAAGCATAAATTCCAGGTTCTGTTACTGAACAACTGTGTTGTTACTTTCTTTTCTGAGATCACATTCAAAAATATCCATTCAAAAACTCTTACCTTTTAACATCAAGCAACAGGAATTTTCAGCGTCATTCAATGGTCTAGATTCTTGTACTGTACTGTCTCTGTTTTGGAAAAAAAAGGTTTTTTCTTTTATTATTGGAAAAATATTATTATGGAAGTACTGTGCTAAGGAGCCAATGCACCACTTTCTAAGAACGCGATGTGTCCTTATTTTGTATTCAAGACAATTCATAGTAACAATTCTCAAAGACAGTAACAAAAACATTTATACAAAACATTCTTATGTCATCCACTTTTAAGGTAATTTTGAAGAAATCTAGCATTTCTCCTTAGAAAATTTCAGAAGATAAAATATATGCATACATATATACCCACACACACATGTATGTATATGGATGTTTGGGAAGACCATACCTGGCCAATTAAGACCCACTATAATGACAGAATGCTGCCTATTAAAACAGAACAATGATAATCTGTGGAAATGCACTAACAAATCAACAAGTTTTGCAGTAAATGCAATTCTAAGCTACACAAACATTCTGGCACAGATATCTGTGTAGAGGTACAAGAAATATTAAGAAACACAGTTCCATAGCAAGCTAAAGCAGGTTTGTAAAGAAAGGGAACTTTTTAGTGGAGGCAGGCTTTCCGTAGACTTATTTCCTTTCTCTCCCTACTGCTCACACCCACGACTGTACATTTTAAGTGAAATACAAGAATTGAGCCATTTTGCCTGTAACAACTGACTTCACATAAAGCTGCAGTGCAGACAGACCAGAAAGCTGTCACCTGCCTAAAGCTGCAAGTACACAACTGTCAAGAGACTGAAAAGCAGACTTCATGCTCACATCAAAAAACACTCCCAAATCCTTATCAAATTAATTGTGTAGACAGGCAACTACTGAGTGGGAGTAGTGCTCACTCTTTTCTTAAAATGCAGCCATAATATGACCAGCCAGTCCTACCTAACCTAGAGATCAGAGTGCACTAACTAAACCAAACTGCTTGGGGAATCACTGATGGGCTTTTCCTGAATTTTAGTAGGTCACAGATAGGAGCTAAACACCTACTCACTCACATACATCAGTCAAAAAGAAGTATCTAGCAAGGTGAGGCTCCTCTCCAGTTGGTTGTCAGTCTCGGTGTTTAGATTCAAAGTGGAGGTGGATGGGGGAGGACCTGGAGGAGAGGGATCCACACTGCTAACAGTTCCAGCTGCAGTTACTAAACCAACCTGTAAAATCCATCACACTGTTCCACTACTTTCATTTCACAAGGAAGTTGGAGAAAAAGTGTTAGCTCATTACACCAACTTTCACTTTGACAAGCTCCTTGATCACAGAATTTGAGATTTTAAGAGGAGTGCAGACTAATGCACCGGTGGTTTCTTTTACAATCTGTATTTAATTACAGTTAAGTCATTAGTGACATGGGACACATTTTAAAAGTTTTTAATGACCCAAACATGCACAGAACCTTCACAATCACTTGCTGCTAGCAGTTTAGGTCTCACCTTTCTGTACCAATGCCAGGACTAAATCTCAGTACATCAAAACTAACAAACTCAAGTCTGTCCCCAGGTGTGCTAAAACTCTAACATGGAGTTTTAGCAAAAATCCACGCAGCCTGTATATGGTTACTTTCTATCACTGCCTGCTGTTCCTATTAGCCTGAAGGGAAATCTTAACAAAAACTATGTGTTGATACAGCTGAAGATGCTGCTCATCAACAAGCAGCCATTAACTGTGCTCAGTGCTGTTCTGCATGGGAAAGGAGAGTCAAACCTTATGGAAGAGAGGCACACACAGCGGAATGTATCCAAGCTTGAGAGGACTAACAACACTACCATCTGACTGACTCTTCTCTGCTAACAGCTGGAAGTGACATTCCAAATTAATACTGCAATGGAGAAAAACTGCATATGCATAAGAAGCTATAAAATTTCACTATCCATATATATATAATGCTCTGGCAGTGTTAATCTTACTCAGTCTCATCACTAATTAATATATGTATCCCCCGTACAAACTAGCTCCCCCACGCAACTTTTTTTTTCTGTTGATACTAAACAAACAGCAAACTCCCCATCTGTCCATGAGTCGTGGCAGGAAAGGGCTCAGCAGTTCTGCTGCTCCATTCTGTGCAAGGGCTGTCTGCACAGTCAGCTGAAAAACGTGTCCACCTCTGAACAGCCATTATTAACCTGGGATAATATACACTGAATGCTCACTGTAATATATAGCACATAGAAAATATAATATGACCTGCACATAAACAAAAAATGAATATTCATTTTAATAGATTTACTATACTTCCTTTTCTTTAATTCCTTTCTTCTTTTGCATATAATTTTAATGAATGAAAAAAGATTTAAAAGATGATGTATTGTTAAAATAATTATTTAAAATACAGATAGCATAAAGCTACCCAGAAATAGAACAGAAGAACATTAAAACAAAACAAACATGAGGAAATCCCGTAAGACTCATGTTTAGATAAAATTCTGTTTTACATTTTTCACTGTAAGATGAGGAATTTAATCTTAAAAGTCATTGATCAAATGCAAAGATCAGAATTTAGAAAGAAAACAGACTACAGAGTTGACTAGTTAATCTACCCCACAAAGGAACACTGCTGCTTTTGTGAAAACTTGGCAGTACTTTTAAATTCTTCCCTATCCTTCACTTTTATCATCTCATCAAAACCTAGAAAAACATAGATGCTGAATTATTTATAACACAGAGTCCACGAGTGAAGATTCAGAAGCACAACCATCTATAACCTATTAGCCAATTAAAGAACTGAAAACTATTCACATCTGGGGATAGCATAAAAGCAAACAGAAACAACTGAGGAAACAACCATTTACTCATACAGCTCCAATAAAGAATAAGCTACCATTAAAAAGTTCTCCTTGGATTTAGACCTTTATCCTAGTTCTTTAATGAAAATACCACAAAACACCATATTTACACTCAGAATATTGTCAGACTCCAACCTCATTATGACACTTAAAGCTAGCACAGAAACTGTGAAACTCTGTAAGGAAGCCTAACCACTACAACCGAAGAATACAAGATCAAAGCACTTAAAAACACTGTCATCCTGAGGAATGATATGCATACCTAAAATCATCTACTGAATCTTTATTTTCTGAAACGACACGATACTGAGGCTTAAATTCTGGCTTTTCTCCTGTGATGAAGGTGCCGCTACAGGATGTCTTTGCAGGACAATTTTCAGAGTCTGGGAGGGAAGGGGCCTCATCATCACTGGTCCCAAAAAGGTCAGGATCATCCTGGATCACATCAATCAGGAGAATATCTTCTTTGTAGGCTTCAAAAACATCTGGAAAGCTTTCACTTCTGTGCTGTGAAAGATTCCCCTTTGATTTGCCATCACCATGTAGTTCTCGTGCAACAGGGTGGCCAACTGCACTGCAAGGCTCATCAGGAAGATTAGGTTTTGGTACATATTCTCTAGTCTGAGAATCTGAACCAGATGATTCTGGTCTCTCAACAGCAGCATGCGGATAGAAAGAAATATGTTCAGGAAGGGTGGAGATCTCATTTGAAAGGTCTTCAGAGGCATCATCAGCTTTCTTCTTCACAGAATCTGTAGCTGAAACAACATGCACTGCAGAGAGAGACTGCTGCTCAGAATTGACCAGAGAAGTCTCTTCGCTTCTCTTCTGCCTTTTTGAAACACTAGCGTTGTCCAGCACTTCTAGTGGACTTTCAAATGAAAGGGCAGCTTCCAACTTTCTGGATTCAGGTTTGTTTTTGCGTAAAGGAATTTTGAAATTTGACAAGTTTCCCGTGTTTAACACTTTTACTAGTTTTAAATCAGAAAGTGTTTGCTTTGCAACTGATGCTTTATTGCTGATGTTTCTTTTACTGTTGTTACTCGCAGCTGCACCATTCTGGACTGTCTTGGAGAGGTTTCTCTTTCTTGCAGCTCCTTTACTTTTATCTTTTTGTTTCGTTGTAGAGTTCAGGGTGGCTTTAGCTTCTTGCACATCACCAAGGCTACAAGCCATAGAACTTCTACCTGTGTTAACTGATGATTCCAGGCTACCAGTGTTAAGAGGCAATTCCAGATTTTCATTGCTACTTATTCTCAAAGTTCCATTAATATCTGTGAAGGAAGATTCGGGAGTTTCAAATGAAGTCAGGCTTTCAGTATTCAGATCCACTATTTTATGTGCAGGTTGTTTAATTTCTGCTGGTGACACAGGTAGATCCAGCTGTTTCAAACTGCTGGTCACAGCGTTCTCTCCTACAGCTTCAATACTGCTTTTATCAGGAGCTTTCTCCAAGTCAGAACTTAGAGGTTTTTCTTGTTTTGACTTGGAACTGTGATCTTTATAAAACCATCCAGAAGTCCTTGCACACGATTTCAGAAGCCAAACGTTTTTGCCAGTCATTGGTATTGTTCTTTGACTGGTAGAGCATTTCAATTTCTTACTAGTTTTATTCAATCTTTCAACTGGCACACGTTTCTGACAACTAGAAACGTGACAGGCCTGGGTTAATGCCCCCGTGCTGCCCGAGCTAGCAGTGCTGCCTTGTGGTGCCACGCCGCTGGGATTTTCTCCTTTTGCCACTGTAGGGAGCTCGGGCGCCTCCTCAAAGCAACCTTCAAGTGCAAGACTTTTGACGCATTTTCTTCTGCGGACTGATCTATTTGGTGTTTTACAAGTATTTTTTCCAACATTAAGATTTGACATATGATCATATGAAGCGGTCAGAGTCACTTCTTGGTGATTTAGGCCAAAGACCACTGAGGAGTCTGGTGTGGCAACTGGCTCCTCTGCTCCTAACCCACACTTGCTGCACTTGCCGGCCGGGTCCTGGGGATCCTTCTGGACTGCTGCTTCCTCAGCCACCTGCAACTTTTTTCTAGGCCGCCTACCAGTATTCCACTTTCTTTCCCTTGCACACTTACTCTTTTCACCCTTAAGGCATGAAAAAAACCCTTCTGTGTGCTGATGCTCCTCTTCTTCACTGGACAAGAAGCCTCCTTTTAGGGGGGATCTCCCGCTCTGCATTCCCTTAGTGCTGCTGTTTACAGCCCTCTGCTCTACAGCACCACCAGGACAAACAGCCCTCTTACCTTGGGCCACGTGGAAGAATCCACTGATTTTAAGGCTGCCGGTTGTCCCGTCAACCGAAGACTTGACGAGTGTGTTTATGTAAGTGCAGGCCTCCAGTCTCACAACTGGATTCTTTTCTGTTACAAGTGGCAAGCAGTTGCAGCGGGTTAGGGTCTTCCCATAACGTTCTGCCTCATATGTTGTTGACGTATTTTTCGCTTTTTCAGCTGTGCTTACGCCAAAGCTTTGTGAAGACTTTATTTGATCAGTTCCTTTTTTTCTTTTTTTACACTGTACACTAGACTTCCTTGCCGAAGAATGGCATAGATATTCCTTGCCTTCAGTCCCATCCAATGTGGCAATTTCAGGAGATTCAGAGGAATAAGGTTTCTTCTCTGTGGAACCTTCTGATCTATTTAAGTTTGTCTTGAGCTCCTTCACAGCCTGTGAACCTGAGTCTTGCTCTTTCCCTTTTTCCTTTGCTACTTAAAAACAAAGAAAACAGCCTAATTAAGGAATACTCTAAGGAAAAACAAGAAAAAGAACACCACAACTGCAGTATTTATGAGAAGGACTGAGAACATTCAAGATTACCTAAAGCCATTATGCAGTACAATATTAAAGTAATCACTGTTCCATTTTACTAACAGGGGTACAATATTAGCAAACTCACGGTTCCAATTTATGTCTAGTCTGGAAAAGCACAGATGAAGAACAGAAGCCAAAGGATGTCACAGGGAAATCCAAAGCACCAAATGGAAAAAAGTACAGATGGAAACCAAATTAGAGCAGGTCTTGCAAGAAAATGCAGGTGCTGTCTGCACAACCAGCCTTCCCCATTTTTATTACAACCTTTTTGTTCATATATTGGATGCTCTGTTATATGAGCGCTTGTTCATAGGTATATAGGTCTCATTTCAGGTATAGTCTACTCAAATGCACCAGACAGTTCAAGAATGAGGATTTGTGTTTTTATAAAACACTATCTATTTAAGAGAAAATACTGGTTGCCTAGAACTGTGCATTTGAGAATTTCACCTGAAGAACGGACTCAAAAAGGTACTGGTAAAATTTCAAGATTTCAGTTTTCAAAGCAACATAGAATTCTTGTTTCTCAATTTTTTCAGACCATGGTACCTATATTAAGTATTTATTAATAATAAGATCAAAAACCTGCCATTTGAATGTATTCATTTTGAAGATATATCCTCCTCAAAAAGAATGTATTTCAGGATAATTGTTTTGGAAAAAACAGACGAGTATGCTGGGGTTTTTTAAGCCTCTTTCAAAATCACCAGTTTGATATGAGACACTAAAGTAAAATCACTGCTTCTACAGCTTTTATGGTTTTATAGAGAATTAATGATTAAAAAGCAGCAATAAGGTCTGGAAACAAAGAGGAGGAGCCTCTGAAGGGCAGCAAAAACCCAGGAAAACACGAAAATAATCCCGCAGTATATAAGTAAATGAGAAAAATAACCACCTTTTGTTTTAGCTCAGCTGAAACTACCAGCTCTTCTCTCCCTGCCTATGTCTGACCTTCTACATGTAAATGAACCAATTGTTTTTGAGGAAAAAGAAAATTCTCGCTCAGGGGCCTACTGTTGCTGTCCCTGTTTCTTTTTCTATTTCTAGTCTAAAGTAGAAAAAAAAATAAAATGGCTGCATGGTCTCCTTCATCTTCACTAAACATTTTCCCCTCCCAATTTTCGGTTTCCATTTTCTTCAACAAAGGCCTGGCCTCCAGTTTTCGCCCAAGACTAGTGCTGCCCTGTGTGAAGCTAGAGCCCGTTGTTTCTGCTCTGCTTTGTGAGCAGCCCCACACGCACCCCTTTGAGCCAGGGGACCAGCCCCGCTAGCCGGTGCTCCCGATGCCACCCCACGCAGACACCAGCACGTGCAGCGGCAGCGCGCCCTGCCCGACACTGGGCTTGCTGCTCCATCCCTGCCCGGCACCAGCCCTGCAGCTCCAGGCTGGTGCTGCCCTGGGAGCGCCCAGGCTGCCTGTGCAGCTCTGCTATGGGGCACAGCATCACCTTCCCCGGATACCTGTGCAGTTCTGCTATGGGGCACAGCATCACCTTCCCCGGGATACCTGTGCAGCTCTGCTATGGGTACAGTGTCACCTTCCCCAGGATATGTCAGCAGTTCTGCTATGGGGCACAGTGACACCCAGGCTACCTGCTCCTTCCTGGAGGTCTGAGCTCCGCGGCTGCTCTATCCTGGCTCGCTTCTGCCTCTTCCCTCGCATTCCTGGCTGCTCCTGGCTGCTCGGACTCGGCAGCGGGAAGGAGTCCCCGCTCAGAGGCCCTGCTCCTCCGCCGGGTGCCGGTGGTTCCTCCATGGAAGAGCTGCCTGCCTTTCGCGGGCTTCGGAGCTTCGCTTTGCCCGCGGCCGCCTTGCCATTCCTGCCCACGCTTCTCCTCTTCTTTTTCTCCGGCGTCCCCATCTCCCCGGATCCCGCCATGGGACACCCTCCCCTCTTCCCTGTAGCCTCCGCTCTTCCCGGCGGCTCCAGGTCAGACGGGGCAGATCTCTTTCTCTTGCCGGCTCTTCTCCCTCTTCCTTGGGGCTCGCTCCTCGGGGAGGTCTTGGTGCCGCCGCCGCCGGGGGCGCTCCCGGTGTCGCCCTCGAGCAGCAGGGCGCTGGGCTGCACGCAGGGCCACCACTCCTCGCTCTCCATCCTCCCGACCTCGGCCGGGCCGCTGCCCTCCCGCGCGGGGCCCAGGCTCTCCTCGAGCTCCGGGATCGGCAGATCGGGCACCAGTAGGGAGCAAAGCCCTTCGACGCCCTCGCGGCCGCACGCGGCCCTCGCGGGCGGCAGCACCTCGGGCAAGCGGCAGGCACTGCGCCTCTGCGAGCCCGCGCCCTCCTCGTCCGAGGAGGAGATTTCCAATTTAATATCCATGAAGGAGAACTCATCCTTCATTCCGGGGCTCTCCGGCCATCCCTGCAGACCCAGGGGGCTCAGCCCTCGCGGCTCGCACTCCTCCCTCCCAAACGCCGCCGGGAATTCCTCCTGCAGGCCGGGCTCCGGGCAGAGCCAGGGGCCCTGCCCGCCGCCCACTCCCAGCGCCTCGGCCCAGCCCGCCGCGGCCTCCGCCGCCCACCAGGCCGCGCCGTCC
>NW_020455644.1:3657363-3750534 GCF_003342845.1 Nothoprocta perdicaria
GCCACCCGCAGCAGCGGCGTCGCGCGTGGCCTCGTGCGGCGCCTGCGCAGCGCGGGCCGCGGCGGGAAGGGCAGGGAAGGGCAGGGAGGCGGCGCCGCGGGCGGGAAGGGCAGGGAAAGGAAGCGAAGGGAAGCGAAGCGAAGGGAGGCGGCGCCGCGGCCGTGTCCGTTGGGCGCCGCGGCGGCGGCTCCTGCCGGCGGGAGAGCGGAGCCCGCCCGTAGCGGCGGTAAACGTGCGCGGACAGGCCTGCCCATGGGGAGAAATAATAAATAAAACTAAACAAAAAGTTGCCCTAAGTCACGTTTCTGAGGTGTTTCATCTGCTGAGGTGAGGCGGCATTACCACCTCTACCCGGGGTGTCGAGGGTCGGGCTTGGTTTGGGGATCCGTGGGCTTGCTTTAGCTTCGTGTAGCAGGTGAGATAGGGCTCGTTCCTCACAAAATGCTGCAGTGAGGTAAAACTTGCCCCGGCAGGTAGGCTTGACAGGAAAACTGGCAAAACTAGGTTTGGGGCCTCAAATAGGGCAATGCAAACGGGAGCGCCGCCGCTTGCGGCACTTGGGTGAGATTTGCTGGAGCACTCGCGTGGTCCTAATGGGATGTGGAAATCAGCCTGCAAAACTGCTGTGCAAATCCCGAATTTACATGATCAATAAAAGTCACAAATGATTAGACACGGCTTAGATAAAATTGAGAAGACATTTGCAAACTAGGACTGGTGATAACAGCCACACAAATGTTGTGCATTGCTGTAAATGTATGTAATAAACCAGCCTTTTTTGTGATTAGATTGCCTCTGAGAGATGAAGTGCTTTATTCAGATTTATTTCAACACAATGTAGTGTTCGATGGTATCCACATTTGCTGCTTTGTAGCATAAGACCTTGGAGCAGAAATAAGGCTTTTTTTTTTGGGTCAGCACTGTCCCAAAACACAGTGCTGTGGATGCAAAAGCACAGGAAGGGGGAAAAATAAAGAGTCACAATACCTGGAGTCTGAACTGACTGACAGTGACCTATTTTGTGATTTCGCTAAATCATTCTTCTTACTTCACCTCCATTTCTCCATCTATAAATAGACATAATACGCCTCTACTAAAGTTAGACAGAGAATACTGGCTTTTCAGCCAAAGCTCCCCATAAATAAGGAAAACAGGCACCCTGTGAAGCAGTGAACTTTATTTTGCTTACAAGCTTCTCAGGCTGCATGTACGTGCTCCAGTATAGGAAAAAAAATGGCAATGGTTAAATACAGATAAAGCGCGAAACAAACAGAAAATCTCTTAGATTAGAAAATCTCTTTTTATGTCAGCTCTGTAGGATTCTTCAGGTCCTCAGGATAGAAAAAAAAAAGATGCAATAAAGGAGAGTTAAGTGCATAGCACTTGCCACCTTCAATGTTTGCAAGACTACTATTACTTAAAACATTCACCTCTGGCAAAATTCAGCCTTCTCTAGTTCAAAAGTGTATAGCATAGGCTTTAAAGGTAGATTAAAAAAGGCCAAGAAAGGAAAAGATATGCCAAAAAGGCAGCAGTAAAGGGGATTTGGAAAAATAGGTATGATTTTATTTTGCTCTAAAGTATGCTCTCCAAGATTATTTTTCCAGTTGGTTACAGTAATGAAAATGTTAGTCAGAGCAGATATTCATGAATTGAATAAAATAAAGTACTTGAAACAAATGCTAATTGAGCATTGAGAATTGAGATTCTTTGTGAAAGTCCTATGTAAAGAAACCTAGAGCCTCAGAAGGAACTTTTGGAAGCAGCTGTGGATTATGGCAAGAAAAACAGATTGTGTTCAGTTTAAAAAGCTGCTAAAAAGAGATAGTATGGGACATGGTCTTGCAAAGTGCATCATTTTATCAATGCTTTTGTGTTAAACACGGTAGAAAATAAGAGGCAGAGGTTTAATAGTATTTTAAAAGAAATTCTGTGTCAGAGTTTTATTAATACTGTAGGTTATTGAAGTGGAAATAACTTTAACAATCAAATCAACAGCTTAGATAAGGAAAAAAGGAGTTGTTTTCATATTCCAACATTTGGAGGAGTAACACTACAGAGAAACATTTAAGCTTTATTTGAAAATGTCATTTGGAATTAAAGATAAGTGCTTGCTTTTACTTCCTTAGGTCTTGTAAATGAAACATCTCAGTATCTAAAGTATATCTCAGTACATCTCAGTATCTAAATTTTAGCTATTCTAACTTAACTGATGATATTTTTGTTTGTGTCACTGGTTTCTTGTTCATCTTAGACACTAACTCAGTTGTAAGAATATTAGATGCCAAGTGTTTTGTCAAAACCTAAAAACTTGCCTGCCAAGTTAAAAGGTGGACTTTATATTTAGTTTATCTCCTGATACACTGAAGCTGAATTATCTCAAATACAGCATTGCAGATTAAGAGTAACCTAGAGGTTGCCTAGAAACCTAGGAAGGTGGAAAACTAAGACTTACTTCTGAAAATAAAATAAGAGATGTCTAGAAGTGTATTTCTTTCCCAGAATAAATGGTATGCTAAGACAGGACTGGCAATTAATAGGTGGGAAAAAGTAACTTACCGGAGTACATTTATGTAAACTTCAAGAAATTATTTGTCTCTTCTCTCAGAAGAATAAATGTGTGCAGTTAGTCCCCCAACTAATGTAATTTATGTTACCAGTGTGGGAATATTGCGACAGTTTCAGGGCAAAATATCTAACGATGATGCATTTTAATAAACTTCCAAAAGCTATGGAGGGACTTAAATTTGTAAACTCCTAAATGACAGCTGCATAAATGAGCAAATCATAGCCCAATTTTACTGGAATGTATTTTAGAAATTGCTAATGAACTTACTCAGTTACAGGAATTAAGTCATCTTTTTTAGCTAGGGAACCAAAGAGAACTAGCTTGAAAATGAATAGGGTTTTTTTTTTGTGTGAGGCAATGCGACAAAATGTCCCTCTGGACTACTTGTGTTTGCATTGCTTACATCTTCATTTATGGCTGAGGGATAGATTTGTTACTTCTAGAAAACCTTAGTGGAAAGGCTTTGGCTGTACTACAGTAATTGAGGCTGAGCTCTAAAAGATTATGCATAGACTATTACATTCTTACAACATGCCAAATTAGCCCCTGAAGTAAAGCAACTGAAACCAAACAGGGAAGAGTTTTAGTCTATAGTGTCTAGAGAAGTTTACTTCTATAACCCCCAAGGATTTATTTCTTAACACTTCAGATGTATCAGTTTTGCAAAGTTAGCACTCAAGGGTAGTAAATATAGATGTGATTTTTAAATAACTTCCCCCTGCCTTCTGTTCAAATGTAGGGGTATTTTGGAATTGAGTTTATTGCTAGTCTGTTGAACTGAAGAGTTTTATCTTGAGTCATATCTGTGTATCTCTGTAAAACTATCTTTCCTCTCTATTCCCAGGTCCCCGGGAGGAACCACCTTTGATGTGATATCTAATATGGATCTTGCTAACTGATGTTGCTATGCTTGAACTATAAATTAAACATTCTGCTCATGTTCAGCTCTATAGGTGTTGATCCGGCTTATACAAGTAGGGAATAGTCTACTGGCCTACCTTAATGCAAGAACTGTGGGGCAGAGGTTGTGTTTGGAAACCAGTAGATATGTTTGGAAACCAAAGGAGCCTGTTGCTGACATGGCTAGGAATAAATATAATATAACAGTTATTGGTTATTGCACAAATGGTATAGCATTGAGAGCAGGGAAGCATCAGTGGAAATATGTGATTTGCTTTGCCGAATGGGCGAGTGATTGCACTTCATGACATTATGATGGCAGACTAGGGGAACCTAATGAGTATCTGGATATTTCAACCTTTATTTTGATGGCAGTTTTTACTGTAGGGCCATGCAGAGTAGATTAAAGTGACTTCATTTCCTACCAGTTTAAAGTGAGACACTGGAGGAAAAAGGACAGCTGGTGTATTTCATAATGAACCATCTGGCATTTTTAGTAGATTCTCTGATTCCTAATTTATTACTGAATTGAGACAGCATGGAAATCAAAATTATTGATTGTGTGCAATCAGTGTTTCTCTCTGGCACATTTTGTATTCCTTCAATTTTTATCGAGGATAGTCATAGGAAGACCAAGAACCTTTCACACTGAGTTTTGCAAAGCTTGAAAGTCATCTGCCTTTTTTGGGGGTAATCATGCTGCTTGACATATATTCTCACAGACCTACTTTCCAGATGATCACATGTGATCTGAACCTTGCAAAATGTGGCACTGATCTCTTTTGAGATTCCACCTGGGAACTCCTCTATCAGGTTCATATTCCATTTTATGCACTTTCATTTTTATGTCTGTGGGGTTTTTTATCTTTGGCTTCTAGGAGTCTAAGGAATAAATTTTGAGGTTCCAAAAATACAGATGCTGCAAGGGAAAGAGTTAATGAAATAGGAGCCTTTATGTTCAGTGTCATATATTTGCTTTATCTATCTAAATCATACATAAGGATGTACCCACTACTAAATCCATCTTCAAAATCAGTTTCCTTTAATCGGTGGATAGAAAATATGCTGCTCTTATTAGGAAAACATCTGCAACTCAGCACATATATGAAACCCCCCCATCTGATTGCCAAAAATGATCTTGAAATGTGATTTTTAAATGAGAAGATTAAAAAAGAAAGGAAAAGAGGAAATAGAAGTCCAGTAAATCAGAGTTAGAAAAGGCATAGATTTAGAAATAGTGGTGGGGTATATAGTGGAATATATGGATAATATATAGGTAATAGTGGAATGAGGTACAGACGGAATGCAGTAAAACACTATAGAATCATGAGGAAATGAGGGAGATCAGACAAAAAGTTAAGGAAATCACCTACAAAAGACACCCTTAAACAAAAGAATGAAATGAAGACAAAGCACTGCCATGGGGAGCTTTATGCAGTTAAGATTTGATGAAGAAACCGTGGAAGGTTGGGTCATGTAGTCTTCAGAGTTACGCCCAACTCTGAAGGGAAGAAGAAGAGAGACTTGGAAATGTGGAGGATGCAGAAGCCGAGGCAGATGTTCTCTGACCTTACTTTACCTATGCGGAAGGAAAGGCAGTTTATTTCTTTCTTGGCTGCGGAGAGGATGGGAGTTTGCGTTGTTTCCTGAAGAGCCAAAGCTATGGAATTGCCCTGTCTTTAAGTGCACCTCTTTATATCAGTCACTCCTTCCTGACTTCTCAGTAAATATCGAACACTGGAAAATTTCATCTGAGTTTGACAGAGCCGTGATAGCGATCTCAGAGCTATTAAGTTCCTGCATATTTCATGAAGATAGATATTCATGCAGATGAGAGATTGTCCACGGGGAGAAAGACTAATAACTTCACTCTTCATTAAACCTCAGGGGAAAAAAAAAAAAAAGAAAAAGGTCAGAAATCAGGTCTTACTTATTTTATGCTTTCAGAACTGCTGGCTGTTATCTCTTGAGCAGGGTTACATGCAGAATTTGCTGTCTGGGGACACAGTGCTGGTGAGAAGATCTGCTGGAGGGGAGAGAGCTTCCATGGGAATCACTTGATAGCAGAGCCTTCTAACCAGAAGGTCCTGTTGGATGTTCTTGAGGCTTTCCCGACACAGGGACACACGGGCTGGTAGCTGCAGAGCTCAACCTGCATACACATCCTTGTCTTGTTTTCCTGACTTTTTGAGGAAGAGATAGAGAGCTCTCAATGAAGCTGGGTTTTTTTAATTTTTTTTTTTTTAGCGTTTTTGCTTTTTTTCCCCACTTCTCTCATTTGAATTGCAATTTCTTGTTTAAACCCACCACTGTCAGAAACTGTGTACTTCAGATGTGGAAAGTTGCCTTGATTAATTCACAGGCACCTGTGTTACGTATTGCGCTGAGTTCCTCTGTTTATCCAGATCTGACATGAAGAAATGCCTGCCTTTTGTAGCTGGAAACTGCTTTAAAAAATGAACAGTGGGAAAGTTGTATCCATCACAGAAAAATATCAAGTATAATATCAAGTCTGGCTTGGAGTTTCACTCCTAAATTTTTATTTAAGGAAGAACAAATACAGTTTTACTTGAAGCAGTGTAAGTCAGCGCTATTTCTATGTACTTTTTATATTAGCAGGCAGCAGTGTCATTCTGTCCTCTCATTTACTGTAGGGGAAGCATCATGGGGAAGCATCATTTGCTCTGGCTACATCTTTAATTAATGCTACCTCCTGGGAAAAAAAAAATATCTACTGACCATTTTTGAAAGTCAACACTTTTTAAATACAGACAGGCTGTAAGAGAACAAATGTGTATATATATATATATATATATATATATAAAGTTTTTTTTTCAGGAAAAATGGAATTAGGATATGAGGTACAGGTCATAAATTCTTGTAAACTAGAAGAACTGTCAAGTTTAGAAATAAAACGTGACCTGTCATTTTTATTTTATTTTTATTTTTTAAGCTAGTGAAGTATTTCCACACTAAAGGGATGAAGAGGTTTGTTACAGAATTGAATCACTAGGAAAATATTTCAGGAATTGACATCCATACAAATTTACCATAAAAATGACTTAAATGGAAAGCCTGCTAGCAGAAGCATATTCCTTACAGAAGCTTTAAAAGGGATAAGCTTAAAAGTCTGCTAACTTCAGCTGTACTACAGCACCATAGGTAAACCTATTAAAGCATCAAGGATCCTTTACAGGCAAAGGTCACACGTCGTTAGTCCTGAGGACTCGTCGCTCCAATTCATACCTGAGCCCAGGGAAAAGGCTTGATCTGCCTGAAAGCCTGGCCTGCCAAAGAGGCAGGGCCAAGGAATTCTGTAACCTGAAATCAAGACCTTAAGTTATATCTGTAAGCAAAAGAGGAAAGCAACACGGTTCTCAAGGATGAGCATTAACAAACATGTTAATTCTGTGTTTATTCATATAAAAACACATATAAGTTGCCCTTTTCAATGTAAGATGCCATTGAATAGCTGTTTATGTTTGCAGCAGTGAATTTCACATTCACTTTTCAATTTTAAAAAGAACCAGGCAGTAGTTTCTGTTCATTCTGTATATTCAGCAGTTTGAATGAAGTGCCATCCATTAGTTGCCTGATTTGGCTAAGAATGATGATCAAGACTAGACAAATGATGAACTGAAACTCCCACCTGTGTAACAAGATTTACTTTTGTTATAGACACCTTGTCCTTTCCCCACCATCCCATAACCTTTACATTTCATCTTCAGGTAGCTGTTTATCACATAAATCTACACTGTGGTTCCTAGCAGTCCCTCCACTCCTTATCAGCGATAAACCTATTGAGCAAATTCCAAGGTAGAGCCAAAAGCAGATAATTATTGCTAATCATGAATATATTTGGCTATGTCTAACATCTTCTCATTGGTTTAATTATAGGTTTCTATGAATACAATATGACCCATCACTTTATACGCCCTATTTATTAAAACAGGAAGGTGGATTAACACATCACTGACTCATTTACCAAGTTGAACACTGTGTACAGTGTTTATTTTTGACACTGTCCTTTTAGAGTCCTGTTTTGTGACACTCTTATCCTTTTCTCCTCTTTGCCTGCCATTTTTACAAAGTGTTTTCAGTGGAGTCAGGTGGAAAGGAGGTTATTATAAATAGTTCAGTGCCTGAGTTGAGTCCTTATGTTCCTTTTTTTTTTTAATGTATTTGGATGTACGGCACTGTTGAAAGACTACATGTGAAGTAACTTAGAGCTATGTTATCTGTCTGTCTGTCTGTCTATCTATCTATCTATCTATCTATGTATCTATCTATCTATTTTTCTTGTGGGCGATAGAGCTTAACAGGAACAATCAAAAGGTCTCATTTAAATAGCTGCCTGGTCTCATAGTAAAATATTCTTGCACTCAGATACACCCTTTTGTCCACAGGAGATACGAGCAAAGAATGCTAGGCAGAGGGGCTGATTTTAGCGGGATTCAACTAGATATTAGCAGGACAAAACCCAACATGCTAGCGTTGCTAAAAATGTCAAAATGAGGCAGAACCCTCAGGCATCTTTTTCTTACAGACACACTCCTTCTGTGCTAGCCGGAGGGCCTTTGCAAAGCTCTGTTCTCACTTCTCAGTAGCAATAGCCTTGGTCTTTGAAACCTGGATGACTTTTTAAGCTGACCCTCCGTTGCTGAATGAACGTCCTCATTCCTGATGTTTGACCGCGTTTTTCTCTCAGTAAAGTGATGTAGGGGTGTAAAAATGACCTGAAAGCTGCATGAAATCAATGGCTTGCCAGCAATTTCCTTGACACCTATTTCTTCCTCTTTCATGTGCGACTAGATGCTAAAGGCAAAGCCTGGTGTGAATGAAAACTACTATTCATACAACAAATCCCTTCATGCCCCAACTTGTGAGGATGAACCCTCACCTGAGGTTTTGTGTCTGTTGTTCTCTGCCAACGTGCAGGTACCCCTCTTGACCAGCACGTGTTGAGGACTCCCATGAAACGGAGTTTGTATTCTACCCCCATGGCCACCGTTCATGTGTGTACAAACCTCTGCGTTTTGGGAGAGCAAGAAGAAGGAGAAAGAAGAAGCTTCTGAGGGACAAACATTGGCATGTTCTGTAAAAGCACTCCTTCTTCTTCTGCTTCACATCCATACATTTAAAGGCTTCCAGCTCTGTAATATTAAGTAGGGGCAGAACCTATTTGAAATAAGAACAAAATGAAACAGCACATCTCATTAGTCATGTAGAGACACAAAGATGTTGCTCAGAAAAATAATTACACTCACTGCAATGCTATTCACGAGAATGCACAACCTATACATTTTTAATATCTCCGCTCATATATCCTCTCATTTATTTTACCCTTTGGGTCAGGTTTTCCCTTTAAACTGCATGTTTTGGGGGGATTTTGAACCATTATTCTCAGTGTCTTCAACTCGCACCATGAGGCATCATGTGGTAGAGACTGCAAGTTGCTGCTGTGCACTGTAGACATGAAATAACAGCACTAGTCTTTGGAGGGGCAACTGATCAAAGTATTTTATCATATATGGTCTTTAAATATTGATTAATTGATTTAGCACTTGAAAAATATTTGGGGCCTGTAGAGTTGTCTTTTTAAACAGCTAGCAGCTACTGCTAGCAGTCTCCAGCTGGATTTGGAGAGCACTGTTGGTTACGGTGACCTCCCCTCCTGTTCATTTTTTATTAGTAAAAGTAGGTGGAAAAATGATTAATCAGAAATGTCGTCCAGATTATTCAAACTATAGTAATCTTTATGTTAAACTGTACCTTCTTTAAAATGTTACAATTTTTATGAGGGGAAAACTAAACTATGTTGAATTAAAGTGCCAGAGGTTGTTACAGCTGGGTGTTTATGTGCATTTATATGCTCAGTTCTCCCCGCTGTTTTATGAAATTCTCCTAATAGAAAGTATTTTCTGCAATCATAAAATATTTTAAGAGACATATACGTTGCAGACTGGTAGCTCTGCTTGCAAAACAACGGGAAAATAAGTAATAATGGAAAAGAGCTTCTCTAACAAAATAAATGAATTTGCTGTACTAAATGTAGACCTGTTTCTATGTCTCTGACCTAGTGCGTCACATTGAGCCACTTCATCACATGCACAGCTGTTTCGCTGGTACTGGGCAATGCTGCAGCTCAGTCCAGTGTTCCTTCTGAGTCTTGCTTAGATCTTCTAGCCAATGTAAGGTTGTATCTGAAGATAACACTGTTAAGTTCACTCTAAATGTGGGGAGGAGGCACGATGCTTTTCACAGCTAATAAAGATGTGGATGCCCTGCTTTATAAAGAAGTTGAGTTTTGACTGGGGAAACGTAACTAATTCTTCCACAGATTTAACACTGACGAAACAACACAGTCACTGTCACAATCCCTAGTGTAGGTCTCTCCCCCAGCACCACTGCCTGCAGAACCAACACTTGTCTTTTGTGTTTTTTTTTTTCTTTATTTCCCAAACCAGCTCCTCAACCACAGCTCAGTCCAAGACAGATAACACAACACTAGCCCACACTGGCCACTAGCCAGTCACCTCTAACTTCGTTGTCTAAACAGGAGTTAGGGGCCCTGCCTCAGGTTCCCAAGCTCTCCTTGGCTTCAGCAGTGCATCCAGCTCTCTTGGAAATTTCTGCCTGTGAAGTGAGCCCACAGAAATTAGAAACCGCTCTAGCAAAATGACCTCTTGGATAGGCCTTGGAAATGCAAACTTCCTACAGACCATACTGAGGTTTTTGCCAAGTGCTGCTAGCTGCCAAGTGCTAAATTAACAATCTGATTAATTTGAGTAATCAAGAGATACAGTGTTTTTTATTTAGGAAGACAGGTGGTGACAAATATTCATGCTGGAAGGATGTGTCCGAAGAGTGTTTGTTCCCAGCAGATGGTGCTGTGCCTTGGTCATCTGCAAAGGATGGGGCAGGAAAAAAGGGACTGCTTCTCTTCATCTCATACATATTGGTCCAGCAGTTTGTGATAAGCAAATTCTAGTCCACTGACATATATGTACATTACCAAGAGAAAGTATTAGGGATCTCAAATTGACGGCTATTTAGCTGTTCACATGTAATATGTGGGTGGTCTGTTTTCATATATACACTAGGCACTGTGCAGTCTGAATTTATGGCAGTTCATTATGTTTGCCTTAATCTTCAGTTTATTTGTACTCCTGGATGTGTAATGTATTGTCTCAAGGTTTACATAGCTGTGTATAAACACACAGCATACTTTTGATTCTAGAAATAATGCACTCTGACTTTCACTAGCTCCATTAGATGGACTAGGGCAGTGCTCTGTTTCCATTCCTCATTGAAGAATTATTGAGCCTTTGGGTAAAAAAAATGAAAAGAAAAAGAAAAAGAAAAAGAAAAAGAAAAAGAAAAAGAAAAAGAAAAAGAAAAAGAAAAAGAAAAAGAAAAAGAAAAAGAAAAAAAGAGAAAGAGAAAGAGGAAAAGGAAAAGGAAAAGGAAAAGGAAAAGGAAAAGGAAAAGGAAAAGGAAAAGGAAAAGGAAAAGGAAAAGGAAAAGTCTTTTTAGCACCATGCTCTCCTGTTTTGGAGGGATTTGTAAATGTGGAAAGCACTTAGCACTTGGGGAAGGAAAACTGCATTTTTTATAAAAACTTATTTTTACTATTGTAATTCCATGCATTGTACATTAAAACAATTGACAATAAAAAGGTTGTTGGCCCATTGATTGACTCATAGTGGGCTAAGGCTTCTGAGAAATGAGAAGGAATTGGGTGGTAGGTGCCCTCCTGATTAGACTAGCAGTAGCACTAGAAACTTTTTAATGTTTTTAGCTTCTTCTTATGTAATTTGTCAAATCATTTGAACAGACAAACATTTTAGGGCAGCCTTCATGTTACTGGCATATCTTGTGCTTCATCTGAATACATTTCATAGTGCCCAAGTACTTGTATTTTAATGTGTGGGAAGCACATAAGTTATGCAAAAATCTTTGATTTATTTTCTGCTTTGAAATGCTACCTGATTTTAAAGACCTTGTTAAAGAGGTCACAGTAACAATATATTAGAACCCTTAAAATGACTTAGTTGGAATTGTTTAACCTCAGAGTCACAGGGGATGGGTCTGATTATCAGTATTGAGGGCAATAAAGCAGAATGAGCATATAAGAAAGCACAAGCAATACAACACAGCAAGTCAATGTTTTCTTTTCAGGGCCATGGCCTTTTCATCAAATCGACTGCAAAGATATAGCTGGGTTTGCTGTGCTGTTCCTCCTGAAGCAACAGTGCCCAAGCCTCCATGATTACCTCTAAGCACTTGGTCCTTTGCTATTGCTCTGCTCAGAATTGTTTTACAGAGATCTGCAGCATCTCCGAGTTTTTTAGAAACTGTATCACAAATTAATGGACTAAAAGCAAGAGCCTTTGTTGAAGGATTATGGATTATATTAACTTTTTCTTTCTCCACTGCTTCTTGTAGGTTGGTTCCTAGGAGAGAAGGCAGCTGTGTGTAATCACGCTGGTAGAACTGGGCTGGCATGTAACAACCAACCATACCTTACTGTCCCACTTCCAACATGTTGCAGATATGGGAACATCACACATCAGCTACAGGAGGGATTGTGTTCATATGGATGTTTGTGTTTTCATACTAACCAGTTGGCATAAAAATGAGTTTAACAAGCAGTGCGTTAACTAGCTATATCCCATACTCACTCAATCTGCTTAAAAAAAAAGAATCAGTAGCTTTTTAAACTAACTCTTAAAAACTACATCACAGATTATTTAGTATATCATCTGCTTAAAGCCTTTTCTTAGTTTCAATTTAGTATCGACAAGTACAGGCCAGAGAAAACTACTTCCTGTAGCTTTTCCAGGGTAGGCTTTGTCCCCTTTTATTCCACCACAAAATTAGGAGATCTCCCCAGAGGTGTCACACGGGTCTGATGGAGGAAGCACTGAAATGCTTCACAGTACAGCAGTAAGGTAAAAAATGCGATGTGCAGCCCTACAGTTTGCTAATGATATATACATAGTGTTTTAAAGCAACTGTGCTGACCTGAATTTTCCAGATAGTTCCTGGCTGAAGCTGACCCCTTTAGTGTCATATGTGTCCAAGGAACAAAGGAGCATGAAGTGAGTCTCAGTTTCCTCAGTCTGTGTTTCAATCTGTTTCTGAATATCACAGAGTTATGGGCTGGTGTGTTCATTTAATAAACAACATGGAATTCCTAGCAAAAATCTGTATTTTTAATTAAAAAAAAATGAGCGAGACTTTCAGTTCTTCTGGCAGGGGTTTTTCATTAATAAATAGTTAAAATTCATTTCAAGCCCCGCTCCTTGATACAGATGATCTTGAAGAGTTAATGGTTCAGAATCCTCCTCCTATGATTAAACTTTGAGAGAATCGGTCATCATGCAGTTAGGGGACACTGCTTTTTTTCAAGATTAGTCATCTTTCATTTAAAAAACAAACAAACACACAAACAAAAATAGTTTTGAAACTTTGGGTATTGGATATTTCATTTGGAGACACCTCATTTTCCGCTCGGCTAAGAAACATTCTTCTTCCTCTGATTAGAGTCTATGGCAGGGGGCACATTGTGTCTTGCTAAGATGGTACAAAAAATTCCATTTCTGGACTCCCGCCGTAATGGGAAACGCCATTCCCACATCCTGCAGAAACACCAGTGCAAGTTATCGCCCCAGACAATCAAACCTTGACTCATAAGGCTAATGAAGATCCATTGCAACCCCACGGTGTGATTTTTCCACTGCTCTCCCACAGAATTCCCAGGTCTTCCTCCCCTCCGCTGTGCTTTTCCCGCACACGGCGTGTGCAGTGGACGAAGGTAGCCGCACTCATGCCTGCAGTGGCGAACCTCCCCCTTCCAGCAGCGCAGCAAGCCACCATTTATTTTTAATTGCTCCCCACTGCGTAGGCCAATTAAGGATGAAGTCGGCAGGGCAGGGATCACTCGCAGAGCCTTTGAAGGGAGCAGAACCGGCATTTGCTTCGCCGGAAGGCTGTCATTCACACATTTGTGCAAGAATGCAAACAATCGGGCTCGCTCAGTGGGATCAAGTGCTATCTAGTTCAGTTTGAACTACTTTCTAGTGCAGATGGCAGTGAGAGTGGCAGCACTACTGAATATTATCCCTGGGGTTAGAAAAATTCAAAATGAGATTTACATTCATGGCCCTCCCCATTTCAGCAGGAAACACCTGCTAAAGCAGCTTTAGGAAATGCTTTTCATTATGAGCTTCTGTTTGAGCTCAGGTTTTCACAGCTATTGTAGTTCAGCAGGCGTAAGAACTTGATCTTTTGATAATATGAAAGGGAAAATATTAGAGGATAATAGGTACAGGTCCCTTTTTTTTGCTTCCTGTTTTATGCTACCTTAATTATTCCTTTAATATGCACATTTGACACATTTATTGAGCTTTTGAGTGTTAAAAGAAAAGGGAGTCCCTGGGTGTTCTAAATAGATTGGTCTATGCATGAAATCTTGGACGGAAGATTTGCCAGTTAGATTTGAATTAGCAACAAAATGTTTCCAATGCCATTGGAATGGAGTGAGTCTGCAAACTGGTTAGCAGTTTTGTGAGGTATCTGCCCTGTCTTGTTTTTGTGGGAGAGATCTTGCATTTGCTTCCATCTTTACTCAGAGCTAGGAAACAGCAATGTATGTAAAACCCAAACCAATGTGATAGGAAACCAAAATGGTTTGAGACCCAGTTTCATCCCTAAAGAGTTTTGTGTGTGGTCATTCCAGGGTGCTTCATGGTTCCATAAACTGAGTTTACATATCGGACACCAGCTTCATGATCAGTGTTGCAGACACACACATGCTCGGCTCAGGAGAGGTGTGGAGCCTCCTGTCTGAATGGGCTTGGTGAAGATTACTCTCAGTTAAAATAAGAACTGGTTCTGGCTTTGTTCTTCTTCTATATATTGCATTGCAAACTTGCTGACATCTCTGAGACTCATTTCCCTGGTGAAACGTGCTGTTTCGATACAGATCTGCATGGCCAAGGCAGATGGTGGCCAGTCTTTTGTATAGTGACATTGCCTTTCTCTGCTGTTTGTCTGCTTATCTCAGTGATGCCAATTCTACAGTAGTCAGCCCTCCCCCATGCTTTTTTCCCTTTATTTGGTAATCCCTCCATTTTTATAGTGGAGATGAAGACCATATATTAGAAATCTTAGTTTATTTAAAACGTACCATTTGTGAGTCACCTAAAATGAGTCCATTGAGCACAGGGCAAAAGATACTTACAGTGCTTTTCAAGAACACAGGGAAGCCAACACTACACACACCTATTTTTAAGGCATGAGCAGCTTCTGGAAATCTGTTGTCTGAACACCAAGATTCTGGCCACAGTGCTCAGCTGGGTGCAAGGGTCTGCTCTAGACAAAGACATTCAGAAAAATATTCTTCACGTCTCTTTCTTGGAGCATTTGTTTAGTTATCTAGCCAGGGAGTGCCTGTATGTCCAAAAGGATTGATCTCATATATTCACATTTCTCATGGCTGTTGCTTTTTCTTGATTTTCAAGAAACACTGATTATTCTGTACAAAATATGTATAAAATGAATCACTGCGTTTTTTTTTTTTTTCCTTTAGGTACCTATCACATTACAATACAGCAAAAAACGTAAATTCCTAAACAGTCTTTTCTGGAAAGAAAGGCAGCATCTAAAAGCTATATAAATAATATCTGAAATGAGGCAAATATATATTGGTGATCTCCTGGTAATGGCATGATATGATGCCTGTGTATTTTAATCTCTCATTTGGTGTCATTTGGCACAGTGACACAACATTCTTCAGTACTGAGAGCCTAGATTTACCAGTAGGTGCAAAATTGTTTCCAGCGTGATGGAGAATTGTAGCTAGGAGAGAGACAAAGCTGCACATTTTTAGACAAGGGTTTATCTCTCTGATTGCCTGTCCTGTATGCTCTTTACATTAGGATATGACTGAATATATGTATGTGTGTGTGTGTTTGGAATGMAGTCTTTCAAGAGAAAGCTGCATATGCGCTCCTGTATGTAGTTAATCATTTTATTATGGGGCTTATATCATGAAAGCTCAACAACTGTTATAAAACAAAACCAAACCGTAGTATGTTTGTCTTGTTTTCCTTGTGATTGAGACATCCTTGATGAGTCAATGCATGAAAAGCAAGTTTACATAGTAAAACAGCATCCTGTCAAACCACAGGAAAACAAAAACCTTGGATAAAGGAAACTGCTAACTTATGTTCATGAGTACCTATCGTCATTTAATAAGACAGCACCCAATTCAGACCAAGAGCGGTATCCCGTCTCACATCAACTAAGTTGTCTCAGACTGAGGATTTAGCTTGTTACATTTGCTTCCATGCTTTTGGAGTCAGAAATGTGCTAAGCAAGTATTACAGTGTGTTCTCTGTGTTCGTGTCAGCCAACTCAATTTGAAGGAAAACTCCTGTTCTGCTGTGCTTAATCAGATCTGAATCACATTTCAGCACATGGACAACATCCAGGTCTGAAGTTCCAACAGTGACCTGGGTAGTCAGGGGATCATTAGTGAGACAAAAAGGCATTTGCCTGCGGTCTAATCAGTGCTCTCTTGCTTCTTTATGGCCTGATCATTTGTCAGGGCATCTGGAATGAGAAGGCACAAGAGCTACTAGGGCTGCCCATACTGCTAAGTGAGTGGAGAAAACCCAGCAATGATACTAGGCACTAGAACACCTGGAGCAGTTGAGCCAGCACTCACCAGAGAGAGAGGATGATCTCAGGAATACAGGCAGAGGCCAGCTGGGAAGCAAATGCAGGGAGAGAAGATAATTCCGTTGTGGGAAAGCAGGTGTAGATGGAAAGAATCATTGTATTTTGGAAAAATGACAGGAAAAAAAATAATGCTATTAGTTAGAGTCATGACCCCAGACTCCAAGGACTCCATGGGTTCAGTATTTGCTCTGCCATGGGCTCCCTGTGTTAGAGTGGGTAAATCACTGTCTATACTTGTCTTTTAGCTGCCCATCTGCAATTGCATATGGATAAAAAGTTATGCATAGTTGCAAATGCAAGCCAAGGTACCCCACAAGACCATCTCTCCTTAAGATGCTCATAAAATAGAAATGTTTTTGGTCTGCCAACTCCAAATGCCTTAGCATAGTCCTTTGTTTAGAGAAATTTCCCTGGGGATATCCTCAGAAGGATTCTGCTGAGCCCAGGCGCCTACCATCTTTCCCAGAAATGTGTACGTTGCTTTCAGAAGGGAGGGCAGAGCTTCTGTCCTGCCCTGGCACTAAACTGCACAGCTGAAGCTCCAGTTTCTCAGAGATGTATCTGTTTGGTGTGTGAATGAATGAGAAGTGGTCATACAAGGGACCACATGTTAATGGCATGTCACAAGAGCATTCCTGTAAAGCCTTTTTTTCTGTATATTTTGAATCCTCATTCTGAACCTGTAAACACTAAAATTACTAATATTCACCCTCAAACCATTGTGCTAGAAGTATTAGGAAAGAATTACTTTTTTGCCAAAATTATGGCTTATTTTATTCCCCTAAGGCAGCTTAGCATCTGAGGTATTTATTAGCCCAAATTTGCATTTGATGAAACTGCATGCCACAGATTTTGTCACCAATTAATAGTCTTTTAGAGAGAGGATGATTATGATTTGGGCTAAAATGTGCTAATTACTGAAATCCATCCACACGTGAAAAAAAAAAACCAGTATTTCAGCACATTTCACTTATAACCAAGACTCGTGAAAGTCAAATACCACCTGCCAAACTCTTGTTCATTGCATAGGATATTTATTCCACAGCATCCCATGCAATAAAAGTGATGTGGGAAATCCAGTGCTGGAGCTTGCAGCGTTGTTATTACTTGCCTGGTGACATACACACCAAGCAGTCTAATGAAGAGAAGAAATCATCCCTCAGCTGAGGGATGAAAGGCAGCTTCACAGTGAGATACTGAGCTATGAAATGTGTCACGCATACAAGTGAAAAGTTTGCATGTGGATTTTTGTTTTGTTTCTTTAAAAATCCAGACTTGCAAAGGACCAACTTAAACACACACAAGAATAACACCAAGGATTATTTGGAAAGCGCCTTAAAAAGACTGTGAGAGAAAGAGGGCTGCTGATTGTTCAGAGAAATGCAAAGCTATTGCTGTCTATTCATTTCATTCATCCTAAATACCCAGTCACCGCTTAATTCCTAGATGTACCGTATGCCCTTTCGTATATAATCAGCCTAATTTGTCTTCAGCTGCAAGCAAGTGAACCAACATTCATTTAGTTAAGCAAGCTAAGCAAAAAACATTCTTTGCTTGCAGATGGATAAGGCAGCCGATATCTTTAGATAAATGAAGGGAATTTGGTATTCTTTTCTTAGCTACTGTAAGGAGTCCTGCAGATTGAAGAATGACAGAACAAATTCTGTCCCTCCCTGTTTTTAATTAGCTAAACAGGGAAAGACTAATAGATCTCATCCTGGAATCTGGACTGCTAATTTGCAATATTGGATGTTGTTTTGACTTAAACTGGCACTTTTAACAAACAGACTTTTCACTAGAGGCTTTCAGAAAGACCATGTGTAATATTAGATGAGAGGTACTTAATTAATGTAGGAAAGCGCCAACAAACTATCAACCAGCACTGACTTGTCTTGGATTTGAAATAAAAGGTATTTGCTCTGTGCTGCCTGCCTGGCAATTACCAGTGAATGTGTGTGGATTTAGGCCAATTCTTAATGAAAAAGGGGCCAGCTCACAACAAATGTCACCCACGTTGTCGTGGGTTACACTGATAGTGTGGTGAATGAATGAAACAAAATGCAAACATTAAGTCTGGCAGGCCCAAGGGTAGGGAGAGCCAGAGAGCATCTATGACCCTCCTTATCCCTCTCTGCCCAACGGCACAAGGCAATGGCCAACTGTCCAGATCAGAAGATCTGCAAAATAACTGCAGTAAGACATCATTTTGTCAAAAGAGGACATACACGGAGGAAAGTACCGAAAACTGAAACCCTCTGAATCCCAGCAATCCTACTGAATAGCAGCAGGACTTGCTGCTAAAGGAATGACACAACCATTTTTTGGAAATCTACTTCTTGATGGCACGCTGGATAAAAGCAAATGAGAGGCAAGGGGGAAGAGGAGACTGTCCTTGCACACACTTTCATGGACTCTGTTTCTGGCAAATGCTGGTAATTCCTGCATCATCCCTGAAGGGAGGTAAGGGGCCCCTCAAGGGTTAGCGGTGACTGCAAGGGGCTGGCAGGGGCCAAGGAGCTCTGGTACCTCTGTGGTCAGCAGACTTCTAACGTGCCAGCAGCTCAAGCCATGCTCTCAAGTTAGGATTTTGTCTCTTAGCCTGCAGACTTGAGGACTGGTCTGTAGCAGCAGTGGTTGATCTAATGAGGATGCTAACTGGGCAGCAAATCATAGGGATGCCCTAGGTGTTCATTCTCCAAATACTGTGTCAGGAGTATCTGCTGTGGAGGTCTGGTTGGCCTCCTCGGGCACTGCAGATGTTCGGAGGCACCACTGCCTCTTCATCCACAGGGATTTGTTTTGTTCAGGTGCGTTTCTGTGAGGACTGCATTAGTTTTTGAGGGTTCACCTTATTGACACCAAACAAGAGAGCAAAGCAAACTGTTTTTTCTGCTTTGGAAAGCCAAGAGGAGCTTCTGGCTCCTTGCAAGCAGTTCTCACTAGGCATCTGCAAGCACTCTCTAAAATCTAGAGGTCTCATCAATGCAAAGTTAATGTCCCAGGAAGAAGAGTCAGTGCTTAGCACTGTCCTGTCCATTTGCTCTGGGCATATCAGGTTGCTCTGAGATGGGTAGGCTCTTGGCTGAAATATAGCATGTGTCATTGAATCAACCTTGAATGCAATCCATGGGAATTGTCCATGCTCCCCTGAAGCAGCATGAGTTATCTGCTTGGAAAATAATTTCTGTTTGGAGAACTTATTATTTCTTTAGCTTAGCTGGGCATGGCAGCCAAAGGAGAATTTTCCTACCATAATCTTCAGAGCAGAAGTGTGGAATAAGCTGCAGTTATCTGGGATGGGCTGATCACATTTTGTGCTTGTGGCTCATCAAGAGAACCACACCTGCCTTCTTGCAGCTCAGCTTTTCGGCTGGAGCAGCGCTCCCTGCGCATTTCTCTTCACAACTGACTTCAGATGCACCAAGGGAGCAACCTCATGCACCCACCTGCATCACTGGTTGCCTCCTATTAATCCCTCTGGCCTGCTTCCAAAAGACACCCACTGCTGTCTGGGCAAGCAAGCAGCTGTTTTCTCAGTTACTACTTTCTTTTTTTGTCTTTTTGAAAACGCAATCAAATATACATTGAATGGATTTTCCAGACACCTGATTGCATATGTAATTGAAGGAAGTGGTAATTTTTTTGAGCACATTGGGTCATTCGTAGCACTAAAATTCATTTTGCTTTTTTTTGTATCAGCGATTCATTTGCCATTAACAGAGTTAAGGCGCAAAAAAAATGTTTATATTGGAGGCGAAAAATGTGTTCAGTGACCAAAACCTTTTGTGCAACTAAACACCGTACAGTGATCTAACTAGCAATGAAACAAATAACTAGGCATAGCATTGGAATTATGTGCACGTAACAGGGAAATTCTCCTTTTTTTTGTTCACAAAAGGACTTGATCACATGCCATTATTCACCGAGTAGCTGAAATCTCCGCAGGCCTTTGCTCTGTAATCTAAAAAACCCCTTTGCTTTTCACTATCGCAGGCTTTGGCAGCTACAAGAAAATGCAAAACGATGGCTGTGCTTGTATCGATTATCATCCTAATTCTGCTTCCAGAGAAGTCCATCACAAAACTGCCACAGCCTCCCACGGGAGCGAGAGCAGCCTGTGTATAATTGCAGTTACTTTAATACAAATTTACTCGCTTGACACTTGAAATTCTGCATTCTTACTGCAGTTATGCTCTGGGCAGCATTAAATTAACCCAGAAAAAAAGGCTGGGACTGGTCTCGCTCACATCATCTTTTTTTTTTCTGTTGGAAGAGTTGCACCCCCTGCCTGAAGTGGGTTCTGTATCAGGGTGCTGCTTCACTTCCCTTGTGCTCTTTCTCCATACGGTCACATGGGAAGCTCCCTCGACACACTGTGCCTTCGTGATGGATGCGCTGCCCGGTGGCAATTGCTCATTTTGATGCTCTGCATGATGTCTCTGCTTCATGTCTGGCTCCTGATCTAGTTATTTATTTAATGACCTCTCTTCAGATTCCAATCTTCAGTCGCTCCAAATCTGCTTTTTGCTGCCTGCTTCTCCTGCTTGGTTTGCTCGGGTAGCATCCCAGCTCCTGGTTTTTGGGTCACAGCGCATGAACACCTTCTGGCTCAATGTTTTCTTCCTCAGGTAGAGCGGAAGGTTTTTGTCTTCTTGTATTTCTAAAGCCACTCAGCACCTTTTATCAGTTCTTCCCATTGTCCAGTCCCAGTATGTATCGCCATTTAGTTTTGCCAGCAGGGCACTTTCCATGATAACTTTAATTCAGTCAGCACAACAGAGGGTCACAAGGTCTTGGTTTTATCCAGAACCTATTTTGGGTTTGTGAACTGAATGGAGGAACAAAGGTGGGGCAGTTTCTCCCCTCTCTTTCACAGGTGCAGGATAAAAACCTGAATGGTGTCCTGTTTTGGTGTGCAGAAGACCTAGCACAGGGAAAGATTTGCCTCCTCCCTGCTTGCTTTATCAGTTTATGCCCTGCTGGCAGCAACCATTGTATGTCCTGCTGCTACAGTGAACCTGGGCAAGGTTAGAACCCCAATTTAACATAATATGAGTTCCTAGGTGCCTCCATGATATGGGCACTGCTGTTTACATGCTGGAGTCAGCAATGTATGCCATTTAATTTTCTTTCATTTTTTTTCCACTTTCGTCTGTAGTTAACCAGCTGCCAGTCAAATTCTGTTGAGGAAAGAAAAAAGTAGTATGTCCTCATAGAATCATAGAATCATAGAATGCCCAAGGTTGGAAGGGACCTCAGAGGTCATCGAGTCCAACCCCCCTGCACACGCAGGGTCACCTAGAGCACGTGGCACAGGGCTGCGTCCAAGCGGGATCCTCACTGGCTTGTTTTTAATTTCAAAGAAATCTCTCTGCTTTAAAAGAATTAGGATGCTTCAAAGCATCATTTGCAAATGTTACTGTGAAGATGATTGGGTACTGAATGAGTGCAGGCTTCCAGATTAGTCTTTAGAAAGTGCATGTCCGAGGAAGCAGAGAAGACCCAAATTTGGGTGTTCAGAGTAAGCTTATTTCTGCCTTGTTCATTGCTGACCTGTTGCCAAATCATAGAATCATAGAATCATAGAATCATAGAATGCCGAAGGTTGGAAGGGACCTCAGAGGTCATCGAGTCCAACCCCCGTGCTCACACAGGGTCACCTAGAGCGGTCACCTAGAGCACGTGGCACAGGGCTGCATCCAAGCGGGTTTTAAAGATCTCCAAAGAAGGAGACTCCACAACCTCTCTGGGCAGCCTGTTCCAGTGCTTTGTCACCCTCACAGTGAAGAAATACTTCCTTAAGTTCCTGTGGAACTTCCAATGCTTCAGTTTGAAGCCATTTCCTCTAGTCCTATCACTGTCCACCACTGAAAAGAGGCCGCCCCCCTCCTCCTCACTGCCTCCCTTGAGGTATTTATACACGCTGATCAGGTCCCCCCTCAGCCTCCTCTTCTCCAGGCTGAACAGGCCCAGCTCTCTCAGCCTTTGCTCATAGGGCAGATGTTCCAGGCCTCTGATCATCCTGGTAGCCCTGCGCTGGACTCTCTCCAGCAGCTCCACATCCCTCTTGTCCTGGGGAGCCCAGAACTGGACACAGTGCTCCAGATGTGGCCTCACCAGGGCTGAGTAGAGGGGGATGATCACTTCCCTCAACCTGCTGGAGACGTTCTTCTTAATGCACCCCAGGATCCCGTTGGCCTTCTTGGCCACCAGGGCACACTGCTGCCTCATGGTCAACTTGTCGTCCACCATGACACCCAGGTCCCTCTCTGCGGGACTGCTCTCACATACATACATACATTAAAGAACTCCAGCTAAATATCAGCAAGTTACTTTGGACTAGAGCAGTGACTTGGGGAAGGACTATACAAGCCCAGCTGATGAGACCATTCAAAGCAATGAGCTTGTGATGAGCCACTCGTTCTCTAGGTCAAATCCATAAAACATGGGCTTGGTAGAAATTTCAGACACTTTATGGTTGTTCAATGGGCACTACATGTTATTTCTCTTGGAAAATGGACTACAGAATTCACCACTCCATGCTAATGGCGCAGTGAGATCCAGGCTGCGTGCATGTAGAATATTTTTATTTGAGAGAACAGACCATCCACTCCCAGTTGCTGGTCCTTCCTCTCTCCCAGACCAGTTTGCCTGGGGACAGCAGGTTTCCCAGCACTCTGTCCTCAAAGCACTGGCACCTGAGCCCTGCTGGAGGAGATGCACCAGCACTGCTGTCCTTAGACACAACTGAGGCTGAGATGTGGAGCACAGCTGATCATCTGTTGAGTCTGTAGGAACTTTTCGGTGGCTTAGACTTTTGGGTTTTGTTCAGCTGATAAACAGGAGTTATTCAAAACTCATTTGCATAGCAAGTGTGTATTAAAATGCATGAGGCGTGCAAGACTGTGGCTGGTGGAAGAAAAATGCATGCAATTTGTGGAGACTGTGGATTGTTATGACTCTGGAATTGGCATATTTATATGCTTCATTGTTCTTAGATTTGATATTTTCTATTTGTCAAAACTAACGTGTATGACATACATATCATGATAGACTTTTCTTCTCTGTTGCTTTCTCAGAAGACCTTTCAATACATCTGATGTCGTATCACTGTTTCTTGTTTTTTTTTTAATAACTATTGGGAGATGGGTTAGATGACCCAAGAGAGATCCCATCTAGCCTGAATTATTCTTTAGTAAGAATGCACTTGCCAACCTAAGATATTTCTTGAGAATTCATTACGCTACAAATCACAGTTAGGTAACGAACACATATACTGCATGATGTGTCCAACTGAGACAGTATTTTTAATCCTTCTCTCTCAGTTGTCCTTACACAGTAAAGCTGAAGGCAAGATTAAGACTTGTTTTGCAAAGGATCAAGAAAAGTTTCTTAAGACTTAGCAATTTTTTTCATTTTGAGAATTCAAATGTTTTCTAACAGAGGTACAAAGATCTTTGAAAATGTCATATTTGTAGACATGTATTAAATAACAGAGAAGCTTATCTTTCTTAGTTGTCTTTCACGGGAGACTTAGAATTATATCACAGCTCCTACAAGAGCTGTGGCCTGCAGATGGGAAAATGACTGATATAGTGGAATAGATTTTAAACTATTAAGAATGGGTACTTTTTAAATGCCACGATATGGGATCAAGAATTCGGAATATGTCATGGCAATGTAAAATATTTTGTCACTGATTATATAAATTACATTATTTTAGACCTAAAATGTATACAACTGGAAGTAATAAGATTATACCAAAAGTTGGTGTGATCTTGAACATAAGGTGGAGCAACATCACGACTTCCCTCATGAGCTTTGCAGTTCTCGACTGTTCCAGGAGGAGGTTACACCTGAAGTGTAACATACACCTTGATGGAGAAGGGGAAAGAAATCTAACATCTTGTAATTTTTATCCCAAAATCAAGTGTGCACAGTAGACCAAGCTGCAAAAAAAAAAAAAAAAAAAAAAAAAAAAAAAGGACAAAAGGTCTCACCAGTCCTATCTAATTCACTCCTCATATAATGCTAGATGCAGAGCAGACATCATTAGTCAGGAATACAGCAGGTCCATGGGAGGTGCGGATCCAGTGGGAAAAGAGGAAGCCAGTGAAGTCTCTTTCGTTCAGATCTACCTGGAATGAAAGGCTAGGAAATTGATATCTTTTGACTTGACAGAGGTAGAGGTGGTGACAGAAAAGCCCCATTTCTCGTGTGGAATAATAGAAAGAGAAGTTGTACAGCTTCAGACGAGCACAAGCTATCTCTGACAAAAACAGAACAAAATACAGTATATTCTAAGTGTTTGTGTGGCACTTTGAAGCAGGAAATTGTTATAAGTGCTAAATATTATGTTCCCTAACGTGTAAAATGGTGACTAATACTATTACATTTTGTCATACAGAAGCCCCTGGGATGCAAATTCACAGAGGCACAATAAATAACCATACAATACAATAAAAAAGAGGGAAAGAACAAAGGCCCCCGCCGCCTTTCAGAGTGACTGCACTGCCTGGCAGCAGATTTGCGGGGCTGCTTCTCCTCCCCACTCAGGCTGCAAAGTCCGGATTGAGCACAGAAAAGAGCTGCTTCCTAACGGGGTGTAGAGAAAATGGGTCTGGCTGCCTGCAGCTTTGCAGTGCTGAACGCTCTGGCTCTGAAATCGCAGTAGCTACAGGAGCAAAGAAGCCCCTGACAGGCACTATCTAACAGCAGGTACTCTCAGCTGCTCCTTCTTCATCTGAGCAGAAGAGATGGTTAGAGATCTCTCCGCTGACTCGTTTTCCTTGATCCCTTTCAAACTACTGAGCATAAGCAGCTGGGCTGCCCTCCTAATTCCAGCCATATATCCCTGAACCATTAATACAAAAGCTCTCGGTGGCTCTCTGAGAGCCCATCACCAGCTTCTCCTGGAAGAGCTCCATTTAAAAGCTGCTTGGGGAAATCGGCATCTCCACCCACTCTCCCGACTCCCGCCGGACACCACTCTGCCGTTAAGGATATGTCCCTTCCTCCTATACTTTTCCTGCATCAGACTTAATTCTTTTTCTGGAATTTTTGGATCATCGGCGTGTGCTGCTGTCACATGAAATTACTGATCTGCTCCCAGAAGGGAAGCGGAAGCATGCCTGAGCAACCTGATTGCTTTCTATGGAGAAATGACAGCCGTGGCGGATGGAGACTATCAGTCTTTAGCAAGGGTTTTGACACAATAACATATAGTATTCCTGTAGACCTAATTTGCTTTAGTGGACTACAGTGTGGATGGAGATCTTGGTGGACTGGTGACCAGGCTTGAGGGGTCAAGCTGAGCTTGATGAAATTTGCCTGGTGGATGCATCTTACGGCTGTTTCTAAGGGAGTGGGTTTTTTTTTTCTTTCTTTTTTTTTTTTTTCCATTTAATTAGCCAGGCTTAAATTAGCAACATTTGCTGTTGATAATCCTCTGTGAATAGCTAGAACACTTTCAATCAGGGATCTTATTAATATGCAAAAAAAAAAAAGTGATTTGTTTTAAATTCAATGTGGAAGGACTTTTCCCTACTACATTTCCGTATCTCCTGTGGTAAATGAGGGTGAAATCATTGTGTGGTGGCCATATAAGAAACCTTTTGGGGAAAGAGAGAGACTCTACAAAAAAAAAAAAAAAAATCAAAAACTCCCACCGGTCATTGTATTTTTTCCACTGCATTTTCCTATGCTGAAACAATACATGGGATACAGTGCAATATCCCATGGGATAAATGGGAGACTCATCCCAGCTGTTACACTACCTGACCATTGCTGCACGGTAATTAAAAGGAATACCAGACACCTTTCAAGCCACCTCCATCCTTTCCAACTTAACAGTTTTGGAGCAAAGGAAGGCTGGAGGTTACTGAAATGCTTGGAAAGTATGTTTGTTTTATTACATATTACAGATGACTTTGAGCTTCCCTCACTCATGGCAGTGGTTTCCAGCCAATTTCTGGTCTGTGCATAGACACATGGCCTATAGCCTTGCACTTGATGGAGGGTTTCACTCTGCAAGGCTCTGAGCACTTGCCTGGAAAACACTCCCGACATACTCAAAGATCTCGATGCTCTCAGTCTTCACACAGCAACACTGCTGGCAAGAACAGTTAAATAACGCTCATAAGAGCAACTGGCTCCTCTCAGCAACCTTGCAGCCCACGCTTGGGATACCCCTGGGGACATCCAGGATGCCTCTCCTCACCTCAGGCTGCTGCTGAGATGAACTAGTGGGAAGGCTTCCTGTCCACCAGCTCCCTGCCTCCCACAAGGTCCCAGGTCTCTAAAGGTCTCTAGATGCTGGGGTCACCTGGCCACAGAAGGTCCCAGGTCTCTAAAGGTCTCTAGAAGGTCTCTAAATGCTGGGGGTCACCTTGGCTTGCCTGACTGCCACTTCTCCTAAATGTGTTGGCGTCAGCACACAGGTCTGGCCTCAGTCATAAAAAGCTCTTCTTGGAACTGGATCCAAATGCTTTCCCCAGAGCGCACGGTTGCCCCAGGCTACACATCCCCAGTGATCTTGTCAGTAACACTGGATACGAGATCTATTTGCTTGTTGCAAATTTCTGGGCTGATCTTCCAGCAAACTTAATTTGTTCAATTTTCTAATCTTCAAGTCTGCTGAGAATTATAGAGAAACTAGGCCAACATGGAGATATAAGGTGGCTTAGAACCAATTTGGGTTGTAGAGAAGTAGGGGTCCTCCCCATGACCTTACAAATGGTCTGTAAGTGGTCTGATTTTTTCAGACCCTTCTTGGCCTGTGTCCCTACCTGTATCACAGAATCAACTCTGAGGTCTTTACATTCATTTCTATAAGACATAAATATAGGGATGGTATAGCTGGAGTATTTGTAAGAGTATTTAAACAGCTCTGCTGTATGTCATAGCTCTGCTGTGCTATGTGCTGTGCAAATACAGAGAAAACAGGCAAATGCTAAAAGAAGATTCAAAAGGAGTTTTGGCTGTAAACAAATATATCACTATCATCAGATAAAGCACAACGTCTTCTGGCTTCTGTTCATATTTTGCCAAACACCAAATAATAAATGCCTCCATCTGAGATGGTGGAGACCAGAGTGAACAGAAGCGCCATCAGCCATAAGTTGAAGGTGGAAAATAACCTATTTTGAACACATGAGCAGGAGCCTGTGAGGAGCAGGGGCTCCCTGAGGCACACTTAAGCACGCTTATCTGCTATCCCAAATAGGCACATGGACATGTGGGAGGAGCACAAGGAGGCTGGAGCCACCAAGGAGGCCTGCCCACCGTGCCTTGGAAGTCAATGGAAAACTAAGCTGTAGGCAATCCCAGTTTATCTCAGCTGACCATTAGACACCAGCTGATCACTAGACACAACGGAATATTCTTTTCTCCGGAGCTTCACATGCTGCTCTGAGCAGGGAGAAGCCCTGCTCTGCCTGCCTTTGCCAGGGCAGAAGCCTCTCCCTCCTTCCCCGCTCTTCAGTGCATGTGGATTCCACTAGAAGCTGCAAGTGGAACTAGCAGAAAGCTTCTGATGGAATTCAGCATAACTCATTTTCAATTTCAAGTCAATGGGAATTTTGCTCTTCCCATTGGAAATGGTTTGGATTCTTTTTTTTTTTTTTTTCTCCTCAGAGGAAACCTTGGAGTTTTTCACTGCTAAACTATGTTGTTTTCAATAAGCATTCATTTGTTTTTTTTAATTTTTCGACTAAACTTTTCCAAACATGGATTTTTTTCGTCTATGAAAATGTGTCAGAAAGTCTGTACTTTTCATATATTTTTCTCTGTAACCTAATCTAACTGTGAGACTCGAGGGACTCCAGTCATGTGCTTAAATTAGAAGAGACCTGATTCTTCAGACACAGATTAAAGTGATTCATGTCGGGTTCAAACTAAACAGATTGTGAAATGCAATTAATTTGCACAGTCTAACTCATACGGTATGACCCTGCTTGCCTTGGGCCAGCTGTGTGATGAGAAATTAGCCACAATTCCTCTACTGGCTGGTCTTCCAAGGAAGAGGACATGTTTCAGCACGCTCCTGATGTGCGACATGTGAGATTTGAAGGTCCTCTCTTCTGTCCCATCCTGTCCTTCCCAGGGTGAGAAGATGCCACTGGAGGGTGAGCAGATCCGCAACTCATCTGTCCCCTCATCCTTTGTTCCTCCACTCAACAGCCCCACGGTACAGCCTACAGCTGGACCTTTCCTCTTTCTGTAGAGCGTGGATTAGCTCCCAGTCTTGTGCAGAAGAAGGGTGCCATGGGTTTTGCCGACCCTTTCCTAGCCTCAGTCTAGTGAAATACCACTTTTCCAACACTGTGGTGCCATGAAAACCACCCACATCCTCTGCTGCACTGTGGTGTCCTGCCCGGATGAGACCTTCATTGTTCACATTGACCCAGAAACATTCTTTGTGTGCTGCTCATTCTCCACGCTTGAAAGGAAACGGGTCCATGGGCATCTGTTAGGATCAGTTGAATTCAGAGGACAGACAAATTTGGGGAGTGGATCCTTGAGACGTAGAAAGTTTGTGTTGGGTAAGAGAAGTGTTTCATGTCTCATTTGATGTGTGCAGCACCTCCCTAAGCTTTAAATACGGAGAAATGAGGATATCAACTTGAGAAAAGAGAAGGGTTGTCTCATTTAGGGCAAGGAATGGACCTTAGCGGTGGTTAAACTATCCATGCTCCCTTAACGACGGATGACGCCTTTGCTTGAGGTAGGTAGAAATTCAGCCACTGAAGCAAGGTTTTGAGTAACCTTCAGCAAGGACTGATAGCAGAAAAGCCTGGATGCTTTTCTGCGGGACCAGTGTGCAGTGGAGCTGCAGCTCTGGCTGCAGGCCCTGGTGCGGTTGTCACAAGAGGAGACCGGCCAGTGTCTATGGTCAGAGATGTCTGGATCTTCAAGAAGCCTGTGAAGAAAAAGCTGTAGAGTGCCAAAATATTCTCTTGAAAAGGAAGAGTCTTGTGATCAAGGGAGTAAAGTTAATGCCTCTGAATTACACTTATTTCTGCGGGTTGGAAGGGCAGACTTTTGATGTGCACTTTCAATGTGCCTTTCTTCTACTGAAATCCCTCATATCTTCAGGGTTTTCTGGTAAAGGAATTAGAGCCTTCTGTGTACCGGGCAATAATTTAAAACAAAACTGGCCTTCAGTAGAATTTCCTGAAATGTGTTTTTATCTCATTGAGTCTGTCCTAAGAGCAGCCCTGAAGCATCCAAGATTTCATCTTCATCTAGTAGTGATCAAAAACATCAACAAGGATTAAACACACAAAGCCATGCTGCAAGGGTATTAATTCACATGACAAGCCAGTGCAGTTTGTTTTCTTTAAAAAAAAAAAATGGTCATGTGAGGATTTTATTGGTCACTGAGTGTCTCTGCCACTATGGACACACTTATTTTGCAATATGGCATTTTTCTGGTTCTTTGCTTTGGGGGAAGAATGAAATTTCCACCTTCTGTCAAGGAAAATGCAACTCTGTGAACTGGTTGCCTGAACTGGTGAAGAGCCTGGGACATGGGCAGCAGAAGGCAGGGGTTAAGTCAGGAGCTCAGCTACTCTGTGCTGCAAATGGGAGTGGTAATGTTATCTGTCTCTCCGAAACCTGTCGGGTCTGAAAGGGGCTGGGCAGGGCAGCACGGTGCCAGTGGGCAGGACGGTGGAGCCACTGCAGCAAGGGAAGTGCCACAATGCCTGCAATGTGCAGCCTCCCAAGAAACCCCGGACTCCGAGCACCATTCCTCCATCTCTGCATCCCACTTGGATAGTGCCGTGCTCACCCAGGGGCATCCCTGGCTTGCTTTTCCCTAACAACACACACGTCTTCCCCACGACAGGATGAGCAATGCCGTTCCCTCGTCACTGCCGGTCATTGGGAATACGTGATGCAGGGCAGTCGTCAGTTCCATCTCTCCCACCCTCTGATTAGGCAGCTACGAATTGCCATTTTCAACCCAAGACTTGAAGGTGATGTGTGTTTAATTTGAGTCATAGAACAAAAAGACTTTTTTTTTTTTTTTTTTTTTTTCCCAGCTACGCAGCCATCAGAATGCAATGAAATATTTTAGGTTTTAGACTAGGAGGAAGAGATCAAAATTCATTCCTGGGGGAAAAAACAGCCCTCCTTGTCACCAGTGAATTATCACGCACTGCAGCGGCACAGAGGGTGCTGCTGTCGCACTACAAATCTGCTTGCAGATGCCTGAGGTAGAGGAAAAAAAATGTTTATGTGCAACAGTGGAATAATAAATGAGATATATTGCAATATAATGAAGGGAAAATGTTACAGAAAAGCAGGGAGGCTTCGTGGAGAAACGCTCTGATGAAGTGCAAAAGTTCCTGTGAGGTGCTAGGATTTTTATTCTAAGCAAGTTTCCTGTAATGTATCTCCAGAGTTAGGCTAAGTGAGGAGCCATGTGACTGTTACTATGGTAACTAGTATTTTTACATCGTAAAAAATAATCATGTAAAAGTGGTGGGAGTTGCCAGCGCAGGAGCCCTCTGCCTTTTGCCCTCTCCTGCAAGGATACAGGGCTCCAGCATCCTGTCCAGCTGCTGCTCCGAGCTCAGCACGGGCTGGTTTGTGCAATGGAGAGATACCTTTGGTGAGGGGGTTATCAAAAACACGATACTTGTGTTTTAATTTCACTCTTTCAATGGGCGTGGTGGTCTTCCCTTTTATGAACCTGTGCCATCACTCTACTTCCTTAAGGAAGAGATCCCTAAATCCTGCTGTTCTTGGTGCCGCATTGCAGCCCTGTGTCCCTGCCAGGCTGGAAGGCTCTGGCTTTGGTCCTCAGCTCCCAGCCCTGCTCTGTGGCCTTCAGCAAGTCGCAGCACCTCTCCTCTTATTTCTTCTCCGCTGCATTCCCCCCATCTTACCTTGCAAAGGCTGCTGCTCCCTATGCTCAAGCTCAGCTCCTCTTGAGGAGCAGCCGCTTCCCCTTCGCTGGTGCCTCTTGATGTTACTCTGGCCATACAGGGAATGCAGAATTATCAGCAAGGACACCCAGAACTGCTGGTTTGGGGACAAAACATCCCAATGCGTCCCTGGAGCCATGCAGATCCCACCCATGCAAAGTGCCAGGGAGGCTTCAAAGAGCTTTATGGCACAGCTGGCCCTTTCCTGTACAAATAAGAATATGGGAGAGTTAGGAAATGAGCACATGCTGCTTTATAACTTCCCTCGCCCCCACCAAATCTTCCTGAAATTGCCATCTCAGTTAACTCCAGTAGTTTTAAATGTGCTAACAGCCCTTCGGCTGCTTTCATGACCTAACAACTTCTAAGCCAGTTCACAAGGGTTATTTTCTGATACGATCCGAGCTCTCCTTGCTATCGTAACACATGTGAATATAGAAATTTCTAAGCTGCTCCTGCAGAAATGTACCTCACCGGGGAGAAGTAAAGCCTGCATGAAGAGCTGCCTCCTCATATCTCTACCAGATCTGGCATCTCCGTGACTATGAAATTCCGTTGGAGCTTTCGAAACAAAACACAATTTGCAGCATTACCAGCTGCCCGGATCCCCGGCTGCTATTCGCAAGGAGCAGCCAGGGATGCAGGATGCGGTTAGAGCAACACATCCGAAAAGGACAGCGACACCAGGACAGAACCTATCCAGGGCACCAGGCCTCCGGGAGAAGAATGTAATCAAAATAGAGCTTGCAGCTTTTTAATAACCGCATCCTCAAAGGCACATAGAGGTCAGCCCACTAGCAAGGAGCACTTTGCTATTAGCTCAAGGACACTCCACTAGAACTGGGCTTTTCTTCCCTTAACTTTTGAGGGGAATGTTATTCCACCTTACTTTGCAATTTTTTTAATGTTCTTTGTTATCGGACTTCACTGCACAATGGGGATGTATATTTATTTGTACTACAACTTGTATGTTCACTTGTGGCCTTTTGTATTGGAAGCCCTGTAATATATTTATGCTTATATATATTATATTTTTGTATATATTATACATATAAATTCTTATACTTGTGAACTATAAATCACTGACAGCCATTCGCTACAGAGAGAACAAGCTCGGCACGCACCAAGCAAGCTGCACTGCAAAGTGGGAATCTTACAGTAACAGATACACAGGCAAGGTAATGGTTTCAGGGAAGCAGAAAGGGTCTCATGGCCACAATGTCACCTTGAGCTTCTCCTTCCCCTCGCTTCCCAACTCCAAAACCGTCTTTTTTATGTTATGGTCTTTTCTTCACAACTGGTCATATTGACTGTCACATGCTAGATAATGCCTAACAGAAGTGATTTCAAAGTACAGGCAACACGTTGGTAAAAATAAATGGGGGTTTCAAAGGTTATTTAATCTGATCAGCTTTTCCATCCAAATCCTTCTTCATTTTTCTTAACTGGTATCTGTGAATAAATCCCGTTTTTTCCTCCTCAGTGTCACCTCATGCTCATTATGTTAAAACACCTGAAGAAGGTTTCTGTATTTTTCCCCTCCTATTGAGATGCTTTCATACCGCTGAAATAGGAGCCTCACTCAAGTTTGTGGGTACAAAAGTTCAGTCCCACCTACTGTTTGTTTTGCAGCGCTGTGTCTGCCTGAAATATCGCTTTAATTTCATATTGCTTCTTTGCAAAAGAAATCCAATTAAAGAGGCCAAAGAAAATTCATTAATGCCACTTTTCATGAGTAACCCCATGACAAACCAAGCAGCGTGCGTGCAAACACATAATGTGAGAGATGCTTTGCCCTACCGTGCCTGTCAGCTTGGCTTTTACATACAAGGAAAAAGAGCAAAATTTACAAGGATTTTCCTCTCGGAAGTGCTATGTGCACTGCTGGCGAGCCTGGGAAAGAAACAAAGACACACATCAAAATAATGGAAGAACGGCTGTACTACAAAGTGGATGCACTGAGAAAACAAACCCACTGGATTTAGATTTGAAAGGGTCCAATGGTGAAAGAATATATAATTTGCTTAAGTAGAAAACATACTTTCAAAATAATCATGCCTTAAAAATAAAAAACTCACAAAGGATTAGTATAGTCCTGCATTTCAGTTTCTACAGATGCTCTTTTTCTTCTCCAGCAACGAGTGCAATGTTTCACTAAGATTAAAAAATTAGGCCTGTCAATAATTCTGATACAATTTTTGGGGGGGGAAAGTAGAATTTTTCATAATAGTATGTAAGTGTCAGAAAGGATCCAGAAACATCTCCTGCCATACCCACAGAGTGCAAGACCCTCCGGTTTCGGGTCCTTCCCAAAAACCCCATGGGACCTGATCTTTTCTAGCTTAGCTCCAGAATTCAGACTGAAGCAAACAGGAGGAGCTTTAGGTGCTTATTTAGGAATAACGTGGACACAAATTTAAATCTCATATTGAGCTATTTATTTGGTTAATTCACCTTTCACTGCAGCACATGCCAAAATGAAGCACTTTAACTGCTGAATGGAGGAAAAAGAAGTCTCTTCTGTCATCGACAGCTGACAGCTGGTCATTCAGCCTGCTATCCACCCTACCAGGTGATATGATTAGATTCCTTAACAGCAAGCAGGAGTGTGGGATTTTCAGGAGCAGGGTATGTTACCGTATGCATTCATTTGGTAGGAAATCACCTCAAAAGAGCCTCAAGGGTGATGGATTCAAGTCAGCAACATGGAGTACAACAAATGCCCAAAAGGTACCTCTGAAGTGCCACATTACCGATAAATTTTTTAGTAAAGGGAACTGAAAATGACCAACTGTTCCCATGATGTGCCTCCACATAACACACTTAGAGAAGTGCAGAGAGCCTGTCAGGTCATCTGTCAGTGCATATTAAGCATTAACCCACTTCAAATTTTATACATGTTTTCAGACAGAAACTGAACAGGTCAAACGGGTTTCCAGGTCATAATAAAATATGAAAGACTACTTAATTCTATGTATGTGTAACTGCTGATGTAAATCAGTGTATGTGTATATGTGCAAGCATGCGCACAGGAGTTATTTCGTTATTATGTCCTGTTTCTAAAGAACTGAATATGTTATTCTATAAAACAGACCTTGGAGTGTCAGATGTCAAGCTTTAAATGAGGTTATAACAACCAATGAAACTACAACACAGAGCACACATTTTGTGTTAGCAGAGCACAAGTTTAATAAAACAGACTTCTTGCACAAAAGGTTGACAAATTCATTCTCAGTCTTGTCATAGCACCTGAGTTAGCAGCTAACCAGGTCCTGCTTTTCCTCCAATCAATTCAAAAAGATGATTTTAACGTGCATCCACAGACTGTCCTGTGCCATTGGAGTAAACCTACATACATCTTACATGTTTTTAACAGCATTAGCTATGGGGTTTTCACGTGAAGGGAAATTCAGGGTTACATCTGTAGGAATGCTACCTGAACAGAAAGGCTAGGAAGTGTTTAATGTGTCAACCTTTACCTCCTTGCATGTGTATGTCCAGGTTGTCCTATGCAGTTTCTGATCTTGGCCATATCCTGACTGCTCTCAACTTCTATCTCCTTGCCAGCCCTTAGACATCCAGGAGGAGGGTTAAGTCACTTTTTAACGCTGGCTTCAATCAGATGAACTAGGACAATAAAGACAACTTCAAAAATCCTTGATCAATTCTGTGTTGTCTTAATAGTTTTCTCTCTTTACTTCTACACTCCTATCTTTAAATATATCCTATGTTTTATGTCATTAAGTACTACAAGAGGAAAGCCAGTGCTATGCAAGAATATAGTCAATTCCTGAGGGTTGAGCAGAAGGGAAAAGCATCCCTATTAAAAAAACCATCCAGAGTCCACAAGAAGATGGCTGATTTCAGAAATCAAAACTGACTGACATCCCTTTAACTTACAGGATTGTATATAGCAATCAGCTTTGCGCTGACCTCCATTAACAGTACATGATTTCAAGTGGCAAATGCTCCACGACATCCTGTTTCTCCTAAGGCTACCAGTGCCTTGGCTTTACCTTGCAGGGGGAGACACCGACTTGCAGCACGTGGGAGGTGTCACAGGGTCACTCCAGACAGGGTGGTTTTGCACATGCTTCATCCCTCCTTCAGGACTGACAGCAGCCTAAGAGAGGGTTCTTCAACTATGCAAATTCACCCACTTTCTCTTATTTTAATGACAGCAGCTGATGATGCCACTACTGGACAACTACACTACTCATTTTTGGTGCTTTTTCATTCATTACAACACACTTGTGTCTGGTCTACTGCCACTTCCAAGAATCTGGCTTCTTATACATGCAAGGTACAGTATCTTTTACAGAGGATATGTGATTAGGCTACATAGGAAAAGGAGCAGGATCAGCTAGAGGTGATGACCACAGACATGGCTATTTTCCCCGAGAACTACACAAGGAACATACAGTTATTCTTCACCCTGCTGTTTTCCATAACTATTTTGCCACTTCTTAACATTAGCACAGTAAGTTAGGAAATTACAGAGTCACTGATGGGATTGCTCCATGCCTGCTGAAGAAATGCTCTGTGTTACACAGCAAGGCAGGGTCTCGGGGCCAGATCCGCAGAGATATTTAGGGGCCTAACTTCTATTTCGGACTTCTGCGGGAGGCTGGTGCCTAAATAGGAGTTGAGCACCTGATTACCTGTGCAGGCCTGGGCTCTGGGGGAGAGACGCGCTCCACGCTCCCGGCCTCAGGGGTCCCTCCACGCATGTTGAGCGTGGTGGGGTGCCACCCTGGTGTTGTGAAGTAGCCGTTCTCCGACTGGTGACGGCCTGATTCACAACACCAGCTGCTGCACGCCACCGGTGGGGCCGCCCGGCCTGCCTCGCTGCGGCCTCCACAGGCTCTCCTCTTCCAGCGCTCCATCTTCCTTGGCGTTGCACGCTAAAAACAAAGGGACAGGGTTAGGTCCATCAAACATACGGGTTCTCTATCCCTCCTAGCCTGCTTAAAATAATATACAAGTGTGAAGGGTGCGTATCTCCAGATACAGGTGCCACACTCAAGCTTTACTGCTTTGTCAAGGTGGCCAGCGTAGCGCAGTGCTGGTTCAGGTGTACAGCTGGCTTCTTGCTGCTCAAGAGCATGATTCCATAAGGAACAGAGGCTTGTAGGCAGGAGAAGCAACCTAGAAACCCAGCCAGGCCCTAAGAGACGCAGCAGAAGCAGGTTGCTTCTTCACGGATCCTGGGATGCGCTCAGAAGGAGCACAGTGCCCCAGGGAATGCATGGCTTCTTCAGCACTGTGCTGCTGCTTTTCTGTCCCTCGGGCCTGGGTCATGTCTCCTTCTCTGAGGACCTGGCAGACATTGAGGGGACCAGGCCACAGTTAAGCACTACAGCTGATCTTCTGTTCCAGTCACATCAGGAATTAGGGATTCCAGCACTTTTATGTTAGTTAAAGCAAAAAAACACAAACCCGAACACATAGGTCTGATATCAGCAAGCACACAAGCTATGGTAGTCTGCCAGAAGCATGCACCTGCGAGTTGGTTGGGCTGTTCCTAATGGGCTACCAGCAATGCTTTATCCTGATAGTTCATCTGGACACCTGGAAAACATGCACAAGAAATAACCTTGAACCACTTAACAGATCTGTCTCAGCAACCAGAAGCTGAAAGAAAGCCAAGTTTTTGTGAATCACTTTGGGTCTATCATTGGGATATGAACTCACTGAAGGACTTCTTAACCAATCAGGAGATGAAGAAAGTGATGTTAAGCCCTAGAGAAACCCCAAGGCAGAAGTTCCTCCAGGAAGAAACTGCTAAAGGGGCTTGTGAGATTGGTTGGATGTGGAGGCAAAACTTTGGACCTTACAGACAACAGAAGTATCCTCCCCTAGACATTCCCAGCCTGATTTAATCCAGAAGAAACTGCACACATTGCTTTCCACAACAGAGAAGGAAGATGTGGTCATACGGAGTCCCAAGGCAGGAAAGCCATTAGCATATGCAGTAACAGAAGATATTCCAGAGAGATAGGTTATATAATTCAGTCGCTGTCGGAAATGGAGCTAAATTTCTTGACACCCGTGCATGTGTCTGCACTTGTAAAGTCTCAGTTGTGTTGTACTAACAGCGCTTTTATTTAAAGAGCAGTTTCTGGGATTTTAATACACTGGGATACACCGAACAAAACAATGTATTTATATTTCATGCGTTTCTATTATTCAGCCTTCAGTGCAGAAAGCAAGTGGCTGAAAGCTGAACTCGTGTTTTGGCTGGTGCTGATCAATGGTGACATGATGACGCCGGATGAAGGCAAATGGCTTCCCCGAAGCAGCTCTTGTGCTGTGTGTTGTGGCACTCTGTGCACTTGATGATGCGCATGGTGTCACACGTAGGATAATGCCAAACGCTTTCTGTACGTTCTCCATTCCATGGGAACACCAAAGTCTGTCACTAGTGCTGTGGGTAGGGGAAGAAATACAAATGATCGGAGCCTTTTTTAAGGTTGCTTAAAACCTTCTGAAACCTCTCATGCAATCTGCACTAACTGTATCAGTTTTTATATATGTGTATATATATACATTTTTTTTTTTCAACCAGGATATTGCATGCTCCGCTTGCTCTCTGGAACAAGCCAATTTAAAAGTCTTTTTGCAGTAAGAAAGTATTATATACCTTACAATTGAGAAATTAATTATATTTAATCTAGGGCACTCACTCCCCCTTCAGTACCAGACACAGAGATTGGCATCAGGCTTTTTCTTTTTTAAACTTAGCATGGTTTTATCTAGTCATCTTTTGGCAATTGTTTTCATGCTCTCTAAAACTATGTGGTTTGAAAGACTGATGATTTCAGCTGGGGATAAAATTACATGTATTTAAATGTGCAATTTCACATACAATTCACATACAATTTTACATTCACAGTAGCTACAGCTATGGCACTGTGTGCTCCCATGCTGCCCAGCCTGCTGGTCTACAAGCCCTGAGGGAAAAAATAAAACACCAAAAGAGCATATTTACTTTAGGATGACACCAGTATGTTACGAGAAGAATCTCATCTCCTATAAACACACACAAAAAAAAATCTGTTTGGGGAAAAAGAAGCCCAACAGCAACACAATCCTGCACAGGACTATGGACAGCAATGGGAATGGCACCAGCCAGAAGTTTATTCTTGCTGTTAATATTCCATGCAAATAGATTTCCTTGCTTTGGTCACAGCAATCTATTAATTCAGCCCTCTTGTCTGTTACATCTTTATCCCTTGCAGGTTAATCCTGCCAAATTCCTTTGCTGTAGTAACACGCCACACAGCATATAATATCCAACAATACAATTTTGCTAATCCTGTTTTATCAGCTTTGTTGCCCTGTCTGGTCAATCCAATAGCGAACCAAAAAAAAAAAAAAAAAAAAAAAGAAAGCTCATAAGGTTTTTGCCAAGATCTCCTTCTCTTTTGCCCTCCCCTTCAACTCCCTCTTTTTTTTCTGCACGGTTTCAATTAAATGGTTTGAGAGCAGAACACAGTATTTGGATATCTGCCAGTGTCCTTCAGACACAGAATGTCAACACACTTAATTATATAGGTCTCCAAACTCTTTCAGATGCCCCACCTTCCCAGTCAGCTGCACACACCAAATGCAAGTGTAAAAAATCAGCTCAAATCTCTCTTTTTTTACTGCGCTCTCCAGGCATTAAGGACTTGAAGATGGCTGAATAGCGATATATTTATCGCCCATTATCTTCTGAAAAGATTAAACAAATGAGTAAAGACCGTCTCATTAACCATTCTTTGTTGTCTTGTTTACTCTTTAGTGGGCTCATTAACATTAATTATTAGAAGAGGAACATCAATTATTGCAATAACCTTTGTCGGCGTGAACGGACTGCTCGGCAGCCAACAGGGGTATGTTTACCAGGCAGGATTTGCAAGTCCAAAAAGAAGGAAGGAGCAGTGAAATCCTGGAGGTCACTCCAAGCCCTGGGTGTTGCAGCAGGTTCAGTGTCACTTGTTAGTTCTGGCATGAGCAGGACACACGGCTGCAGACCTCCAGGAAGCAAATACCCGGGTGAGTGAGTTGGGAGCCTCGCTCCTTCCCGGGGCTTGCTGGCCCAGCCACACGTGGTGGGATGAGACCGCAGGGATGTCTACCTCTGCTTGCGCTCCCCACACCGTATTTATTGCAGTAGTTATTTTAAGGGAAGGAAGAGCCCCTTCTCTCCCTGCATCCTCAGCTCGGTGTGTACGCTCCCATAGACACACCACAGACAGCAGCACTGGCTTCAGGATGCTCCATGAACGTGCTGCCAGAGCCAGCAGCTTTACTGTCTCAGGTGAAGGGCATTTTAAAGCTGCTGCATATTTCGGCATGGGATCATCTCTCCTCCTCCCTCCAATTTCTCTTCCCTTCTAAAAAAATTACTCCCAGGCAGAGATTTCCTCCTCTGCCCCAGCAGAGTCAATGTTGTATCAATATTTTAAGCACACCACACATTGCAGTAGCTCTGGTAGGAGTTAAATTTCAGCACGAGCCCATCAATTATTTAAAATACAGTGGAGAAGAGGGCTGAGTCACTACGCTGCATGTGACACCGTTTCTCAGCCCAACTACAAGAGCCGGGCTGCGCCCAAGCACGAGCGAGCCTGTTCGAAAGGACCTCGGAGCCAAACCCGTGCCGTGCAGGATTATATTTATATAGCAGGACAAACAAGGGCAGCTAAGCACTGCGCATTTTGCAGCTGCTTCTCCGCAGCTACCGAGAGGGAATGCGGAGATCCTAAGTGTGAGCAGCTGCACAGGGATGGCTGCTGCGGCAGCAGCATCACCTGGAGCCTTCCTCCTCGCAGCCCGTCCTCCTCGGCACGCTGCCCCCAGCCCAGCCGCGCTCTGCACCACAGCACCTTCCCGCACAGCTCCGGCCCAATTAAAGCGGGAGACAAACGAGCTGAGTGCTAAATTAGCGATTCCGAGCCCGCAGCCTCGTGGCTGCAGAGAGGGCCGCGGAGCCGGCTCGGCGTGCTAGCCTGGCGCGAGGTTGTGCTGACCCAACGGTCCATCCATCCTGGGGGCCTCCGACAGCAGTGCTTAGCCAGCAGAATGTAAACATCTCTGAACTTTGCTTACTGGATAAAAGGAAGCATTAGCTTCCGACTGCATTTCCTCCTCCCAGATCAATCATACGTACACGCTGGGCACAGCATCCCTACGTTTATAATTAATCTCGTGAAAGCAGAACATCTCCTCTCAATTGATTGTTATATTTGTATGCAGCCTTCCTGGGAGAAGGGGTGAAGGAAATAAAAAGGGGGAGCAGAATAATAAGCAGCTGCTCCCTTAATAAAAGCCGGTGCATGATATATACACACAGCAAGGTGCTTCTTCAGTGAGCTGAAACGTTGTTGGAAAAATCACCTTGTCATGAATGTTGAGCATTAAACCCGAGGAATGCAGGACTGATTTTAGACACCCCAGGAGAGGAAGGCAGTTTCAGCATGGTGGGGTTCAAAAGACTTTGGGGGCTCTTTTGTTTCTGATATATTTTCAGCAAAGCAGTGCACACTCACTGCAAAACCGCCTCCCATCCTGCAGTTGTTTCCCTGCCTCTTGCTGAGCACTGCTGACTGCAGACAGTGAAAGGAAACACCACCTGGTTTGCACACCAACCTGCTTGTGCCCAGGAGCTTCCCTGACACCAACATAGCTGATCAAGAAGTACATACTCTTCACATTTTCCTTACTATATATGGAAATATTAAAAATCCAGACTAAAAATCCCGTTTGTTAGCCATCCCTCCCCTGCAAAGCGCTGTATCTTCCACTTTAATGAAGAGTAATTTCTTTCCCTTTCAGGTTCTTCCCTTGTGTCTGTAATGTTACTGTGCTGCTGAGGACTACAGAGAATCAAGCCAGCAGGCAGAGGGACTCAAATGTAGAGCACCTTAAAAAGAAATTAAAAAGCAACCACTAGCAATCAATTCCAACCCTCACTGCTAGCACTGTTTTAAATCTATCGGTGTCATTGCACAAAATGCATCGAGCTCAATGACATATACATTGGGCCAGCATCTTTTCGGTCATGAGAAAATAAACAAGGCTCTGAGACATATTTAGATTGAATGTATGTTCCTGACAGGCACCATACTAGTCTAAGGTGCCATTATACGTTTGGTTTTAAAGGAATAATCTGAAAAATTGCTTGCTGAATGCAATGCGGACATGCCAGGAGAGCCTCTCCCCCAAGATCTCTGCAACAGCAACACAGAGTCACAGCCCATTACAGGACTCGCTCTCTTGTAGAGCACAAAACCTGTTTTACGGTTTGGAGATTAGTGTCTGCTGCTGCTGTACTGAATGGCACTTCTCTGACAGATAGAAAAAAAATACACACAGCTTAGGAAAACGGCTAATTTACAGCAGGAGAGAAGAGCACAAGTAAAATGATGACTCTAGAGTAAAATAAAATACGTGGCTAGTGGTATCTGCATCTTTGCCAACACTATACCCGCATTAGGGTGGCCTGCAACACCTGCAAGCACCTGCCTGCCCATCAGCACCAAAGACGGGAGAAGACGGTGAGACGGTCTCTGCTAACTGCTCTGATATGGAGTGGCCTCTCTGGGGACAAAGGTTGTTCATGTTTATCTCCTGACATTGCGTTTCCTAAAACACCTCTTTAAATTAAACACCCATTGGCCTTTGAAAAATAAAAAGTTTTGCTTCCAAGGAAATACATTTCAAATAGATGCTAAATGCCTGAGCTTCCTCTTTCCTCACGATGCACTTAAATAATGCAGCTTTCCTTTAGCATATCCATGCGTTTTTTTATCCCTAACGCAATGCCACTCCCCATACCCTGGACAGGGACTCAGCTCCCACCTCTCCACCCTACAGCCCATTACAAGATTGCCTAGTCCTTGCTCAGCAAAATCACTAATAAAATCAAGCGCTCCAACACCAGCCTGACTCTTTCTGCACCTCTGACCACCCTCCCTGGGCAGCAGGCTGCCGGTGGCAGCGGTGTTGTCCCCACGCTGCCCATGTTCAGGTCTCGCATTTGGGAGCTGGCTCCCCGGTCCCGCTCCCTCCTCCTCCCCTGCAGCATTGCAGGGCACGTGGAGCTCATAAAGGCACCTACATGCAGCCCGCGTATCAGCTGGGGCTCACAAGCACGCACGGGCTCTGTCCCGGGATGCCTCCTTCAGGATCGCAAGCTTCACCGGAAAATCTTGGTTGAAAATCCTAGAGGTGCAGCAAGTCGGTGGGAAACTCCCCGTCCGATCTCGTTGTTTGTGGGTTGGTGCTGCTGGGCATCTCGGAGCTGCTCCCCCTGCTCCGGCTCGGCTTAGCCCTTAGGGCTTGGCAGCGGGGGAAGGAGAAGGATGGCTCCTTCTGCCACCTCCCCACGGAAGATGTTGGCTGCAAACGTTGATTGCTGGAACTGAAGCGCTGTTCAAATGCTCAGGGCTTGCGAAGGTGCAGAGAAGACACAGTCCCGCCGCTGGCGATGTAAAATGACTTAAAATACAAGCATGGTAAGCACTCAAGTGAAGGGAAAACGGCAAGCCCAGGGCCAGGTACCAGGTGTTAACCTGTACTCGCTACAACTGCGTAACAGGGAACGTACGACACTTGGCTGACTTAGAAGTTTTGATGCCTCTCCAAATACCTTCAGGCAGCGAATTTTAGAAGATTGGATTTTCCTGTGGCATTTGACTTCTCTGGCTGAAACCCAGAGAGCTCTGAGGAGCAGAGAGATTGGAGGTGAAGGTAACCCATAAAAAATGATAATAATCTCACCTCAGGTTCTGAGTAAACCTCGCATAAAGTGAATAAGGAAGGGAACTTGCTTATTTTCTCCATATTCTTGTGACCATCACTGTCCTTTGCACCTACACACACTGTTCTGTAGTCAGAACGATATCGTCTGTAAGACAAATAAAATGTAAGCTCTTCTTCAAATTGCAATTAATTTCTCAAGCCTGGTGACTGAGGAGAGGCCTGTTCTCCTCATCTCTCTGCCTTAATATCACTGTAGACAAATACTGAGGCAGCTCTGCCCTCAGCCAAATGCCACATGTATCATCAGTGTTTGCCCACCATATCCCTAACAGCCAAATTGCAGCCCTGGGTTAGGGAGAGCAGTTATATTAGCATGAGAGGTTAAAAACTCAGGTTAATAAAAGGTCTGTTGGAACTGGAAATTTCCTTCAGTGGTGTGAGATACTGGAAAAGTCAGGCTGGGAGAAACCGAGGGTGAACAAGTGAGCAGGAGCCTTTGCAAAGGGACGTCGCTGTGACTCCACACATGCCCACGTTGTCTTTTCTTCCACTGAATCCCACGGGGTTTATGAATCGTCAGATAGAAAGAAAACCAGAAGGTGCACCAAGCTTTACAAGCAGAGCAGGAGGGAAGTGTGATTTGATTCACATGCCATAAAAATTCTTAGTCAAGATACTGATCTCTACTGTAGGTAAAAAGGTAGTTGCAGAGAGCAAGTGCGGTGGCTTCTGCCTCCCGAAACCGCTCTGCAAAATCCCTTGTGCAAGGACAGAGCTGTAATAATCAGGGTGCCCAGCACATGCAAAAGTGCAGCCATCTCCAGCAGACCACTGCCCGCTGACCACTGCAAAGTGGCTTATCTGCTTGCTGAAATTCCTACAAGAAGGTCACATAAAGCAGCAGCCTGCTCAGGTATTTAGAATTTTTTTTGCTTCCTTTGCATTGCACAAACTGCAATGCAACCCAGTGCAATCCAGCTGCAAACAAGCCAGCCCCTCATATGCTACCATGCCAGAGAAGAAACCAAGTCAGAGTGAAAGCGCTTCAGGGATTCACTGTTTGCAAACTTGACTGTGAATCACGTATGGTCAGTGCCCCACGAACACTAAGCCTCAGTCCCAAATCCAGCTGCTCTCCTTTATCACAACAGGATGCATCTGCCTAGAAGTAGGCTCTGAAAACATCAAGTAATCTAGTGTCTGGAAGGTAAGAAGTTGGAAGGAATTGTGTTTTAGGTCTGCAGCTTAATTAATAATAATATATTACACTATCTTCTGCCTCTTTGTTTTGCTCTTGATTCTAATTCATACTTGCTCTCCGTAAAGGAAAAGAATATAATCACGAAAACCAAATATAAGAGAATTCAATTAAGTATTTAATAAATAAAAAAAAAAAAAAAAAAAGGGAGAGGATTCTTACTACACAACAACCATGTCCCTACAGTGCATTTTATTATGGTACTAATCCATTTATGACCAACGGTCACAAGTATTCTGAAGATGGGAACTGCCCAGCGTTGCATTGCATTTTAATCTGTACCTAAAGGTGCAGATGGCAAAACACTCTCCTATGTGCAAACAGGATGCTCGGGAATGAAGCGGAGCTTGGGTTATTTGCACAAATAAGCAGGTTATTTGCACAAATAATTCTTCCCCCAGCAGAAATGACAATAGAAGTCCTCCTGTCATTGTCACAGCCTCCTGCAACGCCAACGTTGAACCGTGCGCGTGTGCGCAGGCAGCTTTTGTTACCGTTTGTCTACAAATTTATAATGGGTGTCTTGCCTTGTGCACTGGCTTGTGTGATGGAGGCTTCGAAGACGAAAGCAAGCCCCGTCTTAAATACAGCGTTATCAGAGGCATCTCCCTTAGGGAGGCGTTCCGGCCACCTAGCTGACCAGGGATGGGCTCCTTGGAGAGAAACTGCCACAAAACGGCTCAGAGGAAGAGCGGCCGCTTCATTAACGCAGGTGCGTAATTGCCGATGCCCCCTGCTCCTGGATGGGGTGACAGGCGGCACAGAGACGTGCAGGAGCAGGCACGGGCTCTGCTCCTCCCGAGCACTCCCCGGACATCCTCCGAGTTCCACCTCCCCCGGCTGCAAAGTGGTTTTTTGCCCATTCACAGGGATTTTGAGATCCTGGCCCAGGAAGCTCTCGGGGTAGTCAGCAGCGCTCGCCAGCCCACGGTTCCTTGCAGAAAAGGCCACCGAGCGTCTGCAGCATTTCAGCAGCCCGGGCATGCACTACCAATGCGTTTTGAAAGGTTTTATAAACAAATCCTACGGAGGTTATTAAATTTGCTGGTTTGTGTAGAGAATGCATAAAAAAAAATCTTGTAAATTGGACAAGTAAATAGAAATCTAACTGAAAATAATAAAACTACACAAACGGTAGGAGAATGACGACTAGATTGCTGTATTTTGAGTGGATTTGAGGCAGATGTGAAACAGGTGGTAATTATTTGCTACAGAGTAACTACAATTTGCTTGAATTAACTGCATAACACATTTTGGCCACAAACCCTTGTACTAGGCAATGTTTCCCGAACTTCTTTAGGGAAAAAAAATAGCAGCATAGTCAGTTGTATTTTACCACAGCACTTATATATATATATTTTTTATCCTCGCTAAAATACAAACATTTAGGCTGACCTTTGAGGTCAGGCAAGCTGCCAGAGCTGGCAAGGCCAGCAGCTCCTGACAGAAAATGAGTACTGGCTCCAAGCGAGAGTGACCTTCTGGCTGGTTTCTCCCCCAAAACGCCCAGCACGGGCTCAGCCCCACGTTTAGCCCTGGTCTAAGAGCCCTGGGTGATGCACAAGACCCGCTGGCCTCTGAAGGGCTCAGGGGAGCTTGCCAGCAGGGACACTGGGCTTCATGCTTGGAGAAGTGCGGAGAAGGCTGCACGTCCAAAGGTGCTGGGAAAGTCCCATCACGGCCAACCTGGGCCATGGAAATAATATTTCCTGGGCCTGGAAAAAGCTTCGTGGGCCTGGGAGTTTTGCTGGAGCGCACAGCTCCTGGCTCGGCCTGGCCAAGGAACGCCGGCGAGAGGAGGCACCAGCCCTCCCTGCTAAGCGGGCTCGCACGTGCGCCCAGGCAAGGGGCTGTGACGCCAAAAAGGCCGTGACGAGGAGCCCTAACGCACACAGGTAAGTAGCACAGGACGGAGTAACGCCCAAAAGCCTGTCCTGGGTGACCCCTTTGGATTGCAGGAGCTTTCACATCCAAGTCCATCCTCTCCCCTAAAAATTAACACCTAGCTAGCAGGAGCTCTCCTGGCACAAGGAGGCGGTGAGCATGTTGCCACGCTGCCATATTTAATTGCAAATACTACCAAAATAACTAAAACTGACCTGCGGTTTACACAGGAAAGAGACACTTTAATAACAATTCGTTATTAAATTAGGTAGGCACTTACCTAGTGCCTTTTTTTTTTTTTAATTATTATTATTTCCTCTCTCAAATCTTCATTTGGAAACCTCTGCTCCGAATGGAAGATCTGGGCTGCAGCCTGTGCTTGCAGGTAACTGCTGTGCCCCTGCTTCTCAGCTTCAGCCGCTGACTGTATTCCTCCCAGCTCCACAAACGCAGGCTAATTACACTGATGTTCTAGTGGAAATTTCCTGTTCGATTTGGCATGCTATTCTTTCAGCATGCAATGATGAAAAAGTCCTAATTTGCTTCAGACAAGCCTGTTAGCTGTATTAATAAGTTACAGCACTGAAAATGTAAGGATAGCAGTGCCTGACACTGCAATAGCAAAAAAAAAAAAAAAAAAAAAGCAAAAAAAAAAAAAAAAAGCATTAAGCTAAAAGTATTAAAATACTGAGTAGAGAATGCATTTGCTATATTTAGGTTTTTACCCTACAGCCTGATAATCCTAAAGTGGAATGAAAAACCTGCTGAATCACTACATCTAAAAATGTATTCTCCTTCAAGCAAAATGTGCCAGCCACATAAAACTGAATCCTGAACGCTTTGTGCCCTACATTAAAATACTTACTGAAGTGAAAGAGATAAAGGAATACCTGAGAACTTCCCGAACGCACGGCTCAAAGGAGCGGGGAATTAAATCAAAATTCATGTACATGCAAGTAAGGATTCCAGCAGCTCTGCAAAAGGATCTCTGCTCTATCTGTTTTGATAACCCAAAGCACCGAGGCAGTTTAAGAATACACTCCATGAATACGGGATCCTGCACTGCACACCCTTACCCGGGAATAAGGGCAAGAGGGTTGACTCCAGTGACCTGAAATCACTGCCCACAAATGCAAGGATTTAGTCCAGCAGAAGCTTTATCCAGTGGTGACATCAATAAATTTGTGGGGGAAAGAAAAAGCAACCCTCATAATAGTTCACAAATGGCTCGTGTATGCAATGTTTCAAAGGACAGACTATGGGCATAGCCAGAGCAATGCTCTAAACGCAGACAACAAACACTAAGGCTATTGAAGATGTATTTTAAAACAGAAGGCTTAGCTCATCTGCCAAAATATTCTTTTTAGAGAAACTAAAGGTATCAGGACACAACTTGGCTTGAATAAATGGTACTATATTGTATTTTCTACTAATAATTGCAATAGCACCTTTTTTAAACAATATCCTTTTTCTTTCAATAAGCTTAACAGGTTAAGAACATAAAAAATTACACTTGAATTAAGCAGAGGCTTGCGATATTCCTCCTGGCAATATAATGTGATTTATTGACCTATACTGCGGTCTCAGGCTTCTTAACCTGATTAGAGCTGAAAAGAAGCTGGCAAGTAACATACTTTTCTATTTTTATTTATATTATTAGTGATGTTATATTTTTTAGTTAAATAAACTTGTGGAAGAGAACAGAAGCTACAAGACCTAATGGCCTGGATATGTAATTAATCAGATTTGAAAAGTAAGTAGCATTTACCTACATAAAACAAACACAACCTATTCTATTAAGAAAAACCATTCAAGTCACAAATCTTACTGCTGCTAGTGAGAATATTTTCCTTGGCAAAGGGCCTAAAGGTTCTAAAATTATATATTCTATTTTTATTTCCTTCCTGAATTGGATTAGTTACTAAGCAACTGAAGAATTCAGTTCTGTTGGATAACAGCTATACAGTATTTCATAAAATCAGTTATTATATAGGACCTAAGTATCCGTGGAGAAAAGATAGTACAAACAGTGGTCTTTCAGAGGCTAATTGCTTATAAACAGCCTTGTACAACCATCTGTCCCTGCTTCCATTTTAACTGCACATCAGTATATCTGGATTGTAATTTTAAGTATATATCTAGGTTACGCTTTGAATGGATGTAACCTCTGTAAACAGGTATCCTCCTTCACAGGGGATTTTGATCACTTTAAGACATCAGTAATGAGCTGGAGCTATGTCATCAGCAAAATGCTTGCTTCATGGTGGATTAAGTAGAAATAGGACACAATTTTATAAAAGAAAGTTAAAAAAAGTGCCAGGGAAGATAAAGATGGCAATCTGAAAGAGCTCTCATGCCTGCAAATGGACAAGAATTCGGCACAAAGGCAGAATGGCCGCAAAATGCATTTCCAAGGTCACATCTTCTGCAGATACATTCCTACTCCTTCTAACTAAACACGTGCCTCACGTGGCCATACTTATATCACAGCAGGTAAAAGCCAGGGGAAAGGAACATGCGTGATCAGCTCAAGGGGACTTGCTTTGCTTTCCTGGCTACCAAAATAAATAAATTAAGTTAAAGCTGACAATGCATTTCAGAGCAGGATGCACCAGTCATCTGACTTTGCTTTGGTAGTTGTGACACAGCAAGGAAAAGGCCAGCTAAAAGGAAAGGGCCGCCTGCAAGGACTTCTCCTCGCTAGGAGTCATTAGGAAAGAAGCTCCTTTGCAGAGGGACAAGGAGAGACACTGACTGCCTATCTGCTCCTGGCTGCCTTGGCCACCCGCTTCTTTCAGGTGACCCATCCAAGCTCACACCCATGAGCAGATGCTACAGCTGATGACAGAAGTAATTGGAAATGCTTAAAGCAGCTACTCAGGAAACTGCTTGCATCCACCCGTGCCCTCGCTACGCTCTCCTTGCTGCGACAGGCAGCACGGAAAATAGGTCACTTTTTGCTCACTTGAGTATCTTAATCGCCAAAAAGAGAAAGGTCGATGTTCAAAGGGTCCCTTGCCCGTGTCTCCGCACAGCTTCATCCCTCCGTGCAGTCCCAGGAGCAGGTTGTTCAAGGCACGTGCACGACCTCTGACCAGGTCTCTGGATTGCGCAGGATCACAGGGAGGGCAGCCTCCCTCCTGCTTGGCTCCACGCGGCCTTGGGGCTAACACACAGGAATCTACTTGCAGGTGCCAACCTGACCCACAGCATGGCACGCACCGTTCTGGAAACTAGTTCAGGTGATTTAGCTCCGTCTTTAACCATCCCTCTACCGTTTTTGAGCAAAAGGAAAACTTAAAGAACTGCTAATGATGCTTAGAGACCGAGTCCAAAGATACAAGGCCACCCAGGAGCTGGAGACACACACAGAGACCTGTAAACCGCATGGTACCACATTGACACTCAACCTCTTCACTTATGAACCAACTGCCTCTGCAAGAGGAAAGACTGTTCACCGAAATCTGACAAATAGGAGCAATTACAGAACCAAACAGAAGGGAAAACTTCTTCAGCGTAAGGCCTCCCACCCCTTCTCTGATGTCTACTGCAGTCAGAACACAATTTTGTGTTCTGTGTTCACCTCCATGGTCCTATTTAGCTCAGGAAGACCCAAAGCAAGCTTTTTTTGTGTGTTTTTTTAGCCAACAATACCAATGCCATCAGGAGCATGAAGATATTTTTCCATCACTGCAAATAAATGCCCTTTGTGGGAGGAAAAGGAGACACATTAAATACTGGGAATACCTGAGCCTCTCCACCAGGAATTCCTGCTGGGTCACACTGAGCTGGCAGGAGGGAGACAGCAGAAGCAGAGGAAACTTCAGGTTTGCTTCTGGGGAAGGGGTGAAGCAGGGGAGCAGTGTGTCAGCAGCTGCTTAATGTAATTTTAAGTGATGTTTTAACACTGATGCTGCATAGCAATGCACATAAAACATGCGGAAAATGTAGAATTTAGAAATCTGTGGGGAAAACAGAAGACGCTAATCTGCAGTTCCAGTAAGCAGAAGCCAGCATGACTAGCAGACACGTTCTCCTTCGAAAACTCAGCAGCAAGTTGATATGCTGATACAAAGCAAAACATTAAGCTCAGCCTTCCTTAGCTTTTTTGGGGGTGGACTTGCTTTTCCAAGCCCTTGCTGTAGCACACACCACCAGAGCAACGCTACCCAGAGCAAAACAGCCAAGCGAAGGTAACAGGATGGCCATTAACAGTCACTAGTAAGACTCAAAACTAATATCAGAACCAATGGTTCAACACTGAATTACCGGTTTGCAAACTGAATGCCCTATAGTCTCTCTCAGTCCCTCTACACTGCCCTAGGAAAGTCCTCCAGAGATGTCAGTCCTTCTCACCGGACACAGCCCCACAAAATCCCTGAGCAAGGCTGACCACGAAGCCTTCACTTCTTGCCATGCCCCTGGCTTTAGCAAGATGTTCATGCCCAGGTACCAGCTCTCTTCACAGCTGAGCATCCTGGTTTTCAAAATCTCTTTCTTCTGAAGAGGAGAAATGAAGCAAGGAGCTTGAACCTTACCTAGGGAGGAATCCCTGCAGAAATGCCAGCCACAAACTCTTCTAAACCCTCAATTCATTTCCAAGATGATACAAAACCGCACTTCTGTGGCCTGATTCCATAGGGTGCTCTGTGCAACAGTGGTTCCCAGGACTTCCCTGCACATGTTTAAATGCAGCACCTTTACCCTTGCAACTTTAGCCCTGGTTGCCTTCAAAGGGTAAGACCCACACTGTGCCACAATGACACTGAAATCACACTCTTTGATTTTCAGGTTAATCCATTCCCCAAGCCTTGCCCATGCAAACCAGGCTGCTGATTTAAATAGGACTACTTGCAGGTTTGCAGAATCAGGTCACAAGGAGGAAAAAAAAAGTCCTCTGTTTTGCAATGCCTGAGGAACGTACGTGTGGGAGCGACAGGGCCTCTTTTTCTAGGAAGAGAAATATGCAGCAAAACCCAAGGAGAGGAAGATAGAGCCTCGCTTATGAATTGAGACAAACTGCTGTCTTACTGGCACAAGTAAATTAAAGGTGAAGGCTTTGTCAGTGGCTGCGCTCTGCGGAAGACAGCTCGAGAGCAAGGATTTAAGATTTCTGGGACAGGAAAAGTCACAAGAGATGAACATTGCATGATTTAATTATCCAACTGAAGGGAGAAATTATACGCAGCTCCAAGTCAAAAGCTTAAAGAGAGTAATTAGAGCTCTCTTTAAGAAAATTAGCATATACTTTCGAGAAGGGAGCTAGAGTTTAAATTCCAGCATGGAAGTGTTACTTCTAGACAACAGTAATAGACAGAAACTGTGGATGCTACACAGACTGAACTCCACTGCTCTATGCCAGTATCCCTTTCTCAAAGGCAAAGGACCCTATGCTGTTTAGCACTTTTAGAGGATCTCATCCAATTAGCCTATTTTAAGGCTCTCTACATTTCACTGAAGTTTTCTTCATTTCAAAACCCACACTGCTGCAACATGTTTTATATATGTATTATTCATGGATTATTAAGCCCCTTGAAATTGGTCTGTGCTGTAAATCTGCCCTTGACATCAGCTCAGCATATGCACCTCTGTGCTCAGCTCAGCTCCAAGTTCACTTGCTGGAGTTTGCACACAAGGATCCGGTGCAGGCAGGTGAGTGCTCCACTCCACGGAGGAATACACATGTGTTGGGCTGGCTTTCCAGGAGGGCATTGCATTAAATAACTGCAGTGAGATTATGTGCTAAACTTTCAAAAATGAATCAATCTTCAGATTTTCCAAGGGGGTAAATTAGTATGAGAGCACTGACTAAAATAAAACTCTGCTAATCTATACTAGCGAGGGAACAAGCCCTAAATCATGTGAAAAGCACTTAACATGTTAGATTTAAATTTTAAATTAAGGCGGCTTGCCTTTTTTTTTTTTTGAAATGTTTATAAGTCTCTACTATGTGCCAATCTTCAACAAATGATGTCCTCTGTTTGGCATCCTACCAAATTCTTTTGAGGGAGATCTCATCAGTGCAGGGGAGAGCGCTTTTGACCTACTACAGGATTTTGTTATGGTATCCTTATTTGAACAAGTAACAATTCTAAGGAAGTCAGTGTTTGTTCTGCTATCGCATTTCCATCTAGCAGCACTTCCCAGAGAGAAGAGATTGCTCCATCACGCGTGTAGGAGCACTTGGCTTGTGCATAAAAAGTCCCTGCAGGGTTAAAAAAGAAACCAAACACAAAAGAAAAAAAAAAAAAACCCACACTTTTTGAAACCTTATCAACATGTATACAAATTGTACACTAGAGAACTGACTAGTATAAATTTGAATGCATTTGATAACTAGGTGTGGAGCAAGATAGTAACTCTGAGGCAACAATCTCTCTGTGCAACTGGATGTCCAACAAAATGTATGAAAAAGTAATTATTTTTCATTCACATGCTTTTATCACGCTCCCTCCATTGCCACACATTTAAATTCTCTCCTCTAAACCAACAGCAAAGCACGAACAAAAAAGAGTGCAGGTTTTAGTGCAGTATTACATTTAGGCAGTCCTTTAGTTTCATTTCCTATTGAACAGATTCAAATGTGGGTTTTTGGAAGCTCTGGAATAGTGGTGGTAAGAAACTACTTTCATTTTAAGGAGAAAATAGCTTGATGGAAAGAAGATAACACATGAGATTGCATGTATTTCCTATATTCACCAGAATTTTATTGGTAGCACTAACAGAAGGGAAAACATATTCTGTGTAAACAATTATGAAAAAGGTATCATTACCTGAGTCATCTGTTAGTAACTCTCAATGGTGAACGTAATCTTTTCCTAAAACACAGGACCAAAAGTGACTAGAACTAGAGTCTTTAGAGTGGAAAATAGTAGCTCTCCCTGTTACAAATCAAGATACCTTGACATAATTCTGAGCTGAGCTTACAAACATTTTCCCAAATACCTATATTTAGCATCATAATGACTTGAGGTGCATGTGGGAAAGCTTTTTTTTTCTGTTGGCAGCTAGCAACACGGCACAGAAAGTGGTGATACTGCCATGTCGCAACACTAGCAAAGAAACCAGGGCTCTCTCCTCTTTCTTCTGCAGGCTACCAAACATCTTTATGGATTTTCCTGTTTCATAAAGCCCTTTACAGAGCTCCACAGAGCAACACGGGCCGTTTCCTTGTCAGCAGGCGCCTGGAGCTCCAGCAGGTTCGGCCAAACTCCTGCCTCTGCCTTCACCTGCTCCTGAGGGACAGTCCCTGCTCATGACAACTGCTTGGGATACACGACTCTCATGCCTAAATGAACCACCTTATTTAGCCATGATATAGAGATACATATCAAAACTGACTGCCCACCATAAAGCATGCGTCATTTTTGAGCACTGGGTATATTCATGCTTTTCTGTTTCTATGCTTGCTCCTTCTCCTCTGTCTGTGCAAGCTCAGGAAGCTTCTTGAAAACATCGCTTTGTGCCTCTTCAGAGCTGCTCTTTGGGAGGCAAATACTTACTGCTATTTCTGTCCAGTTTAGGTGTGCAGCTACCTCCACCTCCCATCTGTCAGACGGTTTATTCAAACTAGGCAGCTCTTCCAAGGAAGGTCTGTCACAGAAATGCCCAGGGCTGGTCTGGCTATCACTTACACCATGATGGTAGCCCCATAATACAGCATCAACTGTGAGCTCCAGGGGGAAAATTAATCTCTCCCTGGCTGCTGCCCAAGAAACTTTCCAATCCATATTCCAAGTTTACAGCTATCAAATAACCCTTACAAAGTCCTTGAGAGGGTGGAGGATGGACACACTGATGGAGGAGGCAGGAACTGTATATCACACAAGAAAATAGCACTCCAAAGGAGCAACTTGCTGATGTTGCCCCAGAAGATTTTCGTGGGCATGTATGTGCTTATCTCCTTGGCAAATCTTTAAGCTCCTGTAGGTACTGGCCATAAAGGGAACAGCGTGCCCAGGTCACCGCTTGCACGGTAATGAAATATATTAATTCACATGTAGTAATGGCTAGTTTTGGAGACCTACACATCCTTTTGCACAGTTAGTTCTGGCGAGAAGCCCTTTAATCCAATAACACCGCATTATGTCAATAACAGAGCTCACATAACATGCTAATTGTGGAGCTCCTCCAAAGCAGCCCGCATGAGGGGAAATTAGCTCCATTAAAAAAGCAGGTTTGGACTGAAACAATCCTCAGTTAGGAAGCAAAGAATATACCCCAAGCCAAATTCCTTGTTTTGAACTTTCAGGGGCTTCAGTTTTTGCTGAAAGCAACAGGACACCCCTCACCAGCTTCAACAGACCCTCTGAAAAACACTGTCAACGGGGCATCTTTCAAGTCACTGACCACCCAGCCAAAACTGTTCCTTGCATTATATAAACCACAAAGGAGAAGCCCTGCCATTTCAGTAACTAAAACAGCCACACAGTGAAAGAACAATGACCCTTGTAGTGAATTTCCAAACAAAATTTCTTTGGATGAGGAGTCTCCTTTTACCTTATAGGGATTATCTTCAGTAAGGGATATGATTTGTAGTAGCTCTGAAATCTTCATCTGATTTCTGGACAGTGGTAAGAGGAAAATGAAAGCTCTAAGATGATAAAACTTGGGAGTTCCAAAGCCTCATGTTTCAGAGGGATATAGAAACACACTCCCAGTTAAAAACACAAAAAAACAGAGCCACGTGCATGGAAACGCGCACCTGCTCAAATATCCTGCAGTCCCTCAAGATGAATTAACTTCCCAAGCAGGCAGAAACATCATGGGGATTTTTTTGAATAGAAAAACAGAAAGGATATTGCTACTTTGCTCTGAAATTTTACTATTGACTTCAGCATCAACCTTGAGCCTTGGTTGACCTTAGCGGAGAGAGCTGGAGAGATATCTCCCGCACTTCAGGGATTACGTTACTCCAGCTGCATTCACACTTGTTTCCCTCGAAGCTGCTCAGGGAGCAGCCCACCCCAAAAGGCTCGAGCTGAGACCACGACAGCGGCCACCCCTCGTTTTCACCTCCTTTCACCTTGGCATGTTTGAATGGTGACACAGCCGAACGCGCTCCCTCTGCGCCTCAAGAGCCGCGTCGCATCATTAGACCTCCTTGCCCAGGCAGAGAGCTAACTGAGTGCCACGTGGCTGCACCACATCCATGTACCTTAACAACAGCAACTCCATCAGGCCGAGCCGCCACCACCGGGCGATGCCACCCGGCCAAACTGAGAGAGATCAGCGAGGCTCACACAGGTCTGGCCACTAGAGATGGCCCCATGTCGCTGCACACACCAGTCCCCACATTCCCCTTCTTCCTGCTTCACGAGCCTTTTCCTCAATTGCCCAAGATTCAATCCAACAGAACCAAAAGACTCTAATTTGCTTCCCACAAGCCAGGACAAGATGGAGGAAAAACAAACCAAACAAACACATACACAACACCATGAAATCACAGCTTACAGTGGAATTTAGAGTATTTCTAATACCCAGCCTTCAAGCGCCAGCTATCGGAGTCGATTTCATGCTGATAAAATGTCATTTATGATTTCAGGACCTGCACCAATCCAATACCTGATGTAAAGCAGATGATTACTTTCATTGATTCACATGAAATACCTGTGCAGAGCTGTGGTGCGTCGTGGCTGTAGCGTGCACAGCGTTTTTGATGCTTTAATAAATAAGCCATTGATTAGAAAACAGAGCCTGACACGTCAGTTGTGTGTTTGTAGCTCTCCCTCTCCCTCTGCTCCCTGCAATTAGCAGCTTGGGGTTATTTTGCCGCTATGAAGAGAGCCCAAACTCAAACGGGTGAAGGATACTACACCCTGTGGAGCTCACAAGGTCACTTCTCCTCTCCAGCACACCCCTCCTGGGATGGGCAGCCTTGGCTGGGGACATCTTGCACTGTCCATCACTGCCTGCAAACGCAGTACTGCAGGGGCTGGATCCCTGAGCAAGAAGGAGACACAATCTTCAAGGTGCACAAGCACCAGCAGACCCCAAGTAAGGGATACCAGGTCTGGCAGGGCTGGAAATGATCATGAAATGGTCATCTGGCTTCTGGCTCCTAGCTGCAGGTTTCCGATAGAAACCTCAGGTAAAACAGCTCGACAAATAGCAGCTCAGCAAGAGATCTGCACGATGACAATTTGTACGGTGCCTTTCCATTAAGCAACAAATCTACAGCTTTGTCAGGAGCACTTGTTTAAGTGAGCTGCTTCATTCTTGAAGTGGCGCTGGATTTGGAAAATCACAACCAGTGCATAAGCCCTGCTGATGGACGAGAAAGAAAATATGACCTGAATTAAATCAGGTTCATCTGTCCATGCAAATAGTCCTCATAATAGGGGTTTTCAGACCTAAAGTTCAGCTATTACTCAGAGGTCCCTACCTAAAGTCTCCAGCATACCCAACTTGTGCATACATCTGCATAGATATCATCATGTCTTTCTGTGAATGACATATATGCTCTTCTAAGAATACACATACATATATAAAGCCAGTCTAACACATGTCAAATTACCAGTAGAATTGCTTTATTTTTTCCTATTAAGTAGCCCACTAAACCCTAATCAAAGGAAGCCCGCAATTACCACAGAAATGTAACAAAATATGGGACTTACATGGAACTTCACAATATTTCAGGAAAATTTGTTTCCCGATAACTTTTTTTTTTTTCAATACTGAGGTGAAAAATTAGATCCTAATACTTAAGGGGAGACTGGCAGAAAGAAGAGAAAGAGGAGGAGAAGTAGAACAAGAAGAAAAGATAGCATTTATTTTAAATTTTTATATGACTCTCCCTCCAGCCTTTCCAGGGACAGAAATGTAACACAGATGATGATTTTAAAAAACTCTGGATTTTAAATTACAAGAATTTATCATGATAAAGAGGTGACTTGATCCATTTAAATTCAAATAGAATACAAGCTTTTTTTGGAAACATAATGTCTAAACCTACAAAATGCATTAAATATCACAGGAGGTATTTCTGGGTAATGTCCATCAGGCAGTACTCATCTGTGTTAATTCTGTTTCCCAAATGAAATAAAGTGCAACAATAAATAAGAGCTAACGTGTTATTCCATGTAAAGTCAGGACCAATCTGACCTTCCATTAAACTTGGTACAGCGCACCAAGTGCCATGCATTTTTAATACCTTTAAATAATTTAGCAGAAATAGCGCAGACTTCAGACCGACAGGAAATAATCTGAGCTCCTAATTCTAGGAAGCAGCCTATAAATGAGATCTGAGGAGGATGCAACCCGCGCTGCTGGCTCGCGCGGGCCCGCGGCGGCGCCGGGTTTTCCTCTCCGACGGGGATGGTGGGAGCGGGCAGTGGATCTGCGCAGGGAAGGGATGCGGGCAGGCTGGGCACGGCCTGCAGAGACGCACGCGTCGCTCCCCACACGGGCATTCCCGTGAGCCCGGAGCTCTGTTCAAATACCTCCTCCCACGGCTGCCGAATGTGAGAGGAGGCTGAGAAAGAGTCATCTGCGAGTACGGGAGCGCGTACGACTCGGAGGCACCCTTGCTGAAAACAAATGGTGTTTATTTTCCAAATAACCGCGCGAGGAGCGAACGCTGCCTCCGTTCCTGCGGCTGCTCCGTCCCGCGTCTGCTCCGTCCCGCGTCTCCCAGAGAGGGAGCAACGGAGGTGGCCACGGGCATGTCCAGGACTGCCAAACACGCCCGGATATCTCCGTCTTCGCCCGGTGCTCCCGACCGTGTCTGTGCACCTCGCGCCGCTGAGGAAGCGGCCGCGGCCGCCCCTCCTCTCCCTCGCCAGCGGCGTTCTGCTTAGCCGTCAGTCTGCAGCAGGACCGCATGTCTGAGGTGCCGGCATGGTACATTAAATATTACTGATAAGGGACTCGCTGCAGAAAACACCTACCTTAAATCACATTTTATAGCTCGTGTTATGCAGACTAAATAATTTAATAGCCCCTTCTGGCTTTAAAAAAATCTCTGAGTTAGGGAAACCTACCTATTACTCAGCCAAGTGCACCACAGGTGGCAAATCCTTCTACCAAAGGAAGGACAAACTTGGCCTTGAAAAACCCATTTCTTTTTGAAAACCAATCAAACAAAGCCCCATGTAACAGCCAATAGATAGTAAGTTTATGCTGCTATGAAGGAGATCAGATCAATTATGATAAAATCTTCATGCCTAAAACTTTTGATTGGTTTGTACTCGGCTCTGAAAGTCTATGCCATAAAATTCCCTTTATATTTCAAGGACAAATTATACAATAAAACTACAGATTACAGCACAAAACCAATTTAACTCTCCTAAAAGTTGGAAGTACGTAATCTACCACGGCGTTTCAGCAATTGAGCACTAAACATGAAAATGAGAGCGGTTACAAGATGTCCTTGCTGAAAAAGGACCGTATTAGGATCAGCAGGCAAACACCGCGGCTCCTCTAAGCCTGAGGACTAGTATTTTTCTAAAAAGGGTGTAACTGTGCTTAAATTCAGAGTAAGGGATTTCTATGGCAACTAGAAGTAATTTACAGATTTTATGGGTGCCAATTCCACAATGGACTTAAGCAGGATTACTTGTGGGAACACAAGTGACACAAGGCATTTCTTTAGCTGTGCTTCACACGCTAAATCAGCACCTTCTCTATCGTTCTCCCCCAAACCTGTGTTTACACGTAGCCCCCTCCCTGCAAAGTGGGCACCTTTGGAGGGCAACCACATCATCTCGCGTTTCACAGCCTCAAAGCCCCTTGGACTTGCCAAGCAAAAGACAAGCAGCAAAACACAGCTTCCCCACCAAGAAAAGGAAATAAGAAACAAAGATATTACTTAGGAAAAAAAAAATCCATGACCTATGCAACATTAGGGAGATCAGCATCTAGTCCTGCTAGAACGTTCTCCTTTGAGCACGTACCACTAAGCAGCACCCCAGACATCCACAGCGATTTCTCCAATCGATTGATGCTCAAAGTCTGATGCAATTTCAGCACTGAGTATCATTGCCAAGCGCATACAGCAAGGGTTGTGTTTATGTTGGGGATGCAGACGCTCCTGGCATTTCCCAACGAGAAGGGAAGGACGCTCCCGGTTCTCATGCCGTGCTCTTGTGTTAGTGTGCATCAGGAAACAAGTGCATCCAAAAGCTGTAACATTTTCTTTGCCTAATTGTTTCAGCTCTTAAGAAGTCAACAGTGGAAATGTTCATTTGGACTTACTGGAAGAAAGCAGAGTTCCTCCCCTTTTACAAATAAATGGAGTGCAGCAGGTACAGTGCATTGTAGAGCAACTAAGCTAATAAACTATACAAAGTGCAATTTTTATTTCTACAAAGCATTTCTACAAAGAAAAAAATAAATGCATTTATTTCTACAAAGCATTCCCTCCATTTTTAAATCAGGAACACACCTGTCGTCTTCTTTGCCCTCTGCCCATATAATTCCTCTCCACCAGATCTTTCTCTAATATTCCAAATTTATGAACAGTTTCAAAGCAGGTTTAAAAAAACATCTATTTAGCAGAAAGATCTTTCCTCCTTTATACTGTCAAATCCATTCCATCTTTCTACCAGTTACATATTTGAAATGCAAAACGGGCAATACCCAGGGAGCCAGTGACAGACCCACAGCCCGGCCTTGGATGCCCATGCAGTGATCGAGACGGCGCTTTGGGATCACGGAGCTAACAGGGAAGTTCACCATTTTTCTGAACAGACGCAGCATTACCAGCTTCTCATTTTCCAAGCACAAGACAGGCAACTTCTGAGGAAAGACAATATAAGTATCCTCAAGTGGTAATAACAGAACCTTCCAAACCAGATTTTTCTATAAGCAATATCCAGTGTCGAGCTAAAGAAATCCTTTTTTCAGTCCCCACTTGAAGTGACCTGCATGATACAGCCTTATTATCTAATCAGCCCTTCCCTCATGCTAACCAGCCTGCACGTTCATGCACATAGGGATGCAGTGTGTACACGGGCGCACGTATGCAACCACATCATCTATTTGGGGATTTCACCATCTGGCATCATCCTAGGGATTAATAAAAACAAAGTTAGGTTTAAAATACCCTGTACCTACTCAGGGAAAGAGAGTTCTTACAGAATGCCTTAAACTATCTAAATGCAGGCACAGCAACAGAAACAAACAAGCCCACTATGCGTATGAGGTCACTTTAATAACAGAAATTGCACATTTATCAAATCTCTAGACAGAAGAAGTAACAACTGTAAGAGTTTTATGTAGCATAAGTGAGTCGCAAAGCAGTAAGACTGATTAAAGCTTGCTTGAGTCTAGGGGAACTGAAATATGATAAATGTTAATGTGACAGAGAAATGTCAAAATAGATGAGGAATTATACATGCCAGCGAGGGAACTGAAACTAGCTGAGATTAACTCGGAGACAAAGATGAAATGCCAGATTGCCTAAAGCTAATTATCTGGACAATTAATGGGATGCCTGTGACTCGTTTTATTAAGTGCACAGCCTATTTGAGAAAGGACAAAGCTATTTGCCAGAGTCCCCGCCGATTTCCTTGGGAGAGGATGCTGGCAGTGAAGTGGAAGAAACCCTTACTCTAAGCCAGCTGCTAAAATATAGTAAAGCCGTGTCATGTGGTACCGAAATCACACCGCTCCCTTCCTTGAGCTGTCACTGATGTCAAAACCCGGTGCACATCTCATTTCCCAGCTCGGCAATTTGACAGGCATCCTAGGCAAGCAAAAATACACTCACGTCTTGGCTACTTACAAAATGCAGAGGTAAGGGGCTCTGGATCAACCTGCCAGAAATTGAGATGAACCTCCTCCTGTTCTCCCTCAGTTTTATCGAGTCTAAATTTTAAAGCAATTCCTACCTCCTTCTCTTGCATACACTCAAGAGCTAAGTCGGGTTCCCAGACACATTCTGAGACCTGCTCCAGAGAAGCCTGGTTCAATTTTCTATTCACTCATCAGTTTATGTGAGACCTAAACCCAAATACATAGATGGCATCGACAGAGAATTATCTGAGCCTTTTGCTGAGTTACTGGTATAGGACTGTATTGGTGTTGGGAAAGGGAAAGCACACAACAGCTCCCGGGGCTAGATTTATTGAGCTGGACCCAGCCCAGGCTGGCACATTATGCTGCTTTCAGCACCTAGCCAGCCCCTTTGCACTGTGTGGATATGCATCTTGGAACGCATTTAAGAAGCTCAGGCTGCAGAAATTTCCAGAGTTGCCTTGATCTGCAAAGGAGGATGTACTTCCACACAGGGGTCAGAAAGCCAAGGCTCTTTATTTTATTCTCTTAAAAAGCAGAATCCCTCAACAAGACGTCACTGTGACAGATCACAACCCGCTGCGCTTCTTGGGACAGACTCCTGGCCAGCTTGACATAATATTACCAATGTCCTAACATTAAAATTGTTTTTACAAACGTAATGCCAGAACAAACACTAGATTTTAAGTGAAGGGAAGGCAGCTGGGCTTGCAGCAGGGAAAGGACCTTTCAATACCCATCCACGGAGAGCACGCGTGCCTGCACCACGTATTTTATGGATGGCAGGTTAGAGAAGCAGCCCTTCCTGCTTTATTCGTTGCATAGAGAGGGAGGGAAAGGGATTGTGAACTGATTTTTAGGATTTTGAAGCTGAGGTGCCACCTCAGCACAAGCTTGTCTGGTGAGCAAACAGGATTTTGCTGACTGCTGAGCGAAAAGGCACCGGGCACCAGTCTAAATTTTGATGTAAAATGATTTTAGTAAAACCCCAGTGGGATTTGCAGACATGTAGAATCCATTAAATATCATTCAACAGCATCAAGACCAAAACCTCTGCCGCTACCTGTGAAGCCCCAACTCCCAAATGCAGCGGTCACAACAAGCAAGAGAGATGTTGGAAACAGGGGAGAACGTCAGGGTCACATCATTCGTGTTAGAACTTGGGTCACAATCGACTATCCTCTGTACACACAGTTATTAACAGAAAACATTTGGTAGTCACAGGCACAAAAGGTCTTTTTTTTTTTTCCTCCACTCACAGGAAGAGTACTTTATGTGTTTTTCCCCGTTTGTTAAATATTCTTATGTGTTATGAAATACTAAGCTTGCTAATATGTAAGAGTTTCCCAGACCTGTAAGGAAACAACATTAATATTTCACATTTCAGATGGATCAAGTCCTCCTTTTTGCTATTATAACTTACTTCTTGATACAGTGATAAACTTCTTGATCAGAGACATAAGTACAGACAAAAACTCTTAGCATTTCAGGTCCTACTGGTATGTAGTGACTGTGCTCTTTAACTATTTTTCTTCTCCTATCTCTGGTGATATTTTCTATTATGAAGAATAACCTACATTCACCTCAACCTTAAAGACCTTAATCAGAGAAAAGGGGAATACAGGAGGGGAGGTTCCTCCTTTTCCAAAAATGCTGCCGGAGTGGACTTAGATAATATTAGAAAACACAAACCTTTTAGACAATACATTTTCAGTGTTGAAATACAGGGAGAAAGAGGGAGGTTCAAAGAAAATGCACGTATACATTTGGTTTGAATGAAGAAACCCTAACCATGAAAATAAATAAGGTATATACACAAGAGGGGGCCCAAATGACACCCCTGTTGTCCCATTAATCATACTTATTGCAAAACTCTAATAATGTTATCTTTGGTCCCAGCTTCAGCAGCCTATAATTTAACATAAGCACTTTTTTTTTCCAACATGTGACTCGGGTAGTAACACTGCCGCTTTCATCCTCTTTTGTGCTTCTAAATTAGAAAATTTCTTCAGATACGAAATGCACGCAAGGTCACTGTAAAATAAAAGAGCAATTAACTTCATGAGTAAATTGTTGTACAGGAGTTAAATACAATTCTTGAAAAAGTGGGTAAAAACTAAAATTCTACCTACACGTGACATCCCTTGTTCAGGCTGAAATGAAAAAAATGCAGCTCCAAAGATTCCTATCAAATTAAGAAAATGAAAAATCATGGAAGATACTCCCCCTACCCACTCATTTGTTAGCTCTGCTTTTATTGCTGTGAGGCAGGAAGGCTTGCAGCATGATAGCTATGATACTGGAAAGCTGGCTATTTTCTGTGTCCTCTCGCCCTGACAAAACAAGCCCAGTTTATTAGCATGACATTTCTGATTTTCCTTCCTCTATCAATTAAATAATGCAAGTTTTGTGATTCTCCAAATCAAATTTCCTAAGAGACAGTAAAGACAATAGATCAGGATGGAATTGCCCTGTCTGAAAGAGACAAAGAGAAACTCACATTTGGAGAAAGCTAAGAGTCTGGAGTTGGTAAGTATTTTAAAATACAGAATTATCTTAGCTCTGACCCTTTTCTAAAAGCAACCAAGATTTTGAAACTCAGTAAAATTAAAAGGATTATCAACACACAACTGACTATGAAACCAGCAAAGATAATTAATCTCTTTATTGCCATAGAAATCAGGTGAGGCATGCATAGTAAGTGGCATATTAAATGCAATTATAAAACCCTGCTGAAATGATGTTAGTGACGGGACACAGGACAAAAACAACCCAGCGAGGCAATGCAGACCTGAAGCTGGAAGATGGGCTGTTGTTACTCCGACACAGCGTATGACAGTACATTGCTATGTATGCAAACAGAAACTTCTGCAACCAGAAGTTCCGGAAAAATGTAAGAAATTATGAACATACACAGAAACAAGTAACTACCAGAGAGCAGAGCTATGGGTATTTCAGTGTCTGTAGTTACCACAATGTGGTGAGAATAGGTGAAGAGCACTAGCTTCTTGCATCACCTTTCTTTATCCTTGCACAGCAAGAGATTATTAACTGCCACAGACACAGACATTTTCCAACTTTTCTTACATGGCTTTTCTTGTTAAGCATCATGAAAATAAAAAATGAGGGGAAATGTGGCTAGAAGAGACCTCAGGGAACATCCTGCCCCCAGAAGTGCCACCCGCCTTGACCTGTGCTCATCCAGGGCTCCTTAAACAACCAGGGCTGCAAGTGCCAGGACTCCCATAACCAAATCTTATAGTACTTGACTTGCTCTTGTCATATTTTCTTTAAAAAAAAGTCTTACCTGCATTTTCCTCTCTGCAACTTGCTGCTCTTTCCCCTACCCACAGCAGACACACAGGATACATTATTCCCTTCTTTTAAGCAAATTTTTACACATTTCAGGATCACACTGCCTAGGGACTTGATTAAAGCTCAGACTCTTTCAGCTTTTCATCCTACACCATATCTTTTAACTTCTTGACCGTTCTTGCCACTAACCACTGCCCGCCTTTGCACCTTGTTTGAAGTGCCGTGTCCCAAATCAGACACACAAATACACCATCTAAGTCCTTATCACTACCAACTAACAAAAAGATTAATTTATTAATTTTATGTGCAATGCTTTACGTATGACAAGTTTTCTTCTTGCAACAGTTTGTCACTGTTGACTCACATCTAGTTTGGACATTTTCAGACTTCCAAATTACAGAAGAGAGATCCTTTAGGGAGCTGCCCACAGACTGGGCAATTAATTATCCCTGCCTAAATGCCATCCTTCTCAGTGCCCCATGGAGCTGCATTCTATTTATTCCAACTAGTTTCTTCATCTTCTTGCGACATTTCTCCTTTCCATAAGCGCTGCCTGGAGCCAGGCTGGAGGGATGACACCATGACACACAAATCCCTTTGCTCCTGGAACACATAACGAATCATCAGGATAGAACAAGTTGGCTGGTTAGGAAGCAGCATCAGTACGAGAGCGCGGTCCTGCAGGACAGCACATCAGCATCAGAAAGGCTGGGATTGGGGCCACCCTCAATTTTAGGTGTAATTTTGAGTTTATTTGTGCACAAATGAGTTTACTTGTGCAAACACCCAAAGGCAACATCTTTCTGAGCGTGCTGCTCTGCAACAGAGTAAGTTACACGTTCACAGAGAACTACTCTTTATCAATCACTTAACTAAGGAAAGAGGCCAATACAATCTCTTTTCTTTCTCTTTCCCCACACAGTTCATTTTGTTCCTCCTGGAGGTAAAGAAATGAATTACAAATAGACTGGTAGGATGTCCCCTATCAGCACACAGAGGGGAAATATTTTTTAATTGTAAGTATGTTGCTAGGATGCACTTTGTTTTAACATATTCATTCTAACCATAGAATTAATCATTTGATGACACCAATAAACAGAAATAACAGAGCCAAATAAAGATATCTGCATTTTCATTTGCATGTATACTAACACGAATGTGACATACAGTAAAAATACTTGAACATCCCTGATTTTGTTGGTAGGCAGTACCTTTTCTGGTAGGCAGAAAAAAAACCCAAAACAGAAACCAACACATATTTAATTTTTAATAGTTACAAAGTTTGAATGTATTAATTTGGTAGCCTGCTCACATAATCCAGTAAGGAGAGTTTGTTCAAGTTTGTTCAAGGCTGTTATAGGATTTTTTTTTGTGTTGTCCAAGATCCAAACCAATGAAATTCAGATGAGGATTGAAATTGGCAGGAATCAACTATTTCTGCTATGAAAAAGGATAGTTTATGATAACAAATAGAAAAAAAATTGCATTATACCTTTTGATCTGACATAAGTTAGTATTCTCATTAGAAAAGTTTAAAAGTAGCCTATATTCTGCACTATCACAGGGAAAATTACATGGTGATCTAGGAAGAATAAGGTCATTTTCAATGTCCAGGTTATTTCTGCTTTTCCCCTGAGCAGAAAAATACCCATATACTCACATCCCCTATTCCGCATGTCACACATTTAACCTTTCAACTTTGAGTATCAGATACTGCAGTTGCTTTAGGCTGGCAGGAACTACTCACAGTCTATTCATTAAAGGAACGGGAAATTCCACAGAAATGCCTTTTATGGGAGTGCTGAAGGAGCAGTGGCTTACCTCACCACTTGCTTGACCACAAGAAATTCAGATATCCTCATACTAGGAATTTACACAGAGGCTCAGAAGGTCTACCAGGACTCGTGCTTCATGGATCCTCTTCAAACAAGCTCCTGCAGAAGCACAACCTAAAGACTCTTACTATATCAGCTTTGACTTTCTTCCTGATTTATATTGTTCAGCACAGAAAAAAACCACTATGTTTCCTTAAAGACCACGTCTCAGTGCAGAAGTAACATTTAAACCTGTTTTTAATAAGGACTGCTAGTTTCTCAGGCTCACCGCCCTCTCAAACCATAAGATTCCTGCATGCAAAGGCCACAAGTAGTGTTTGATTTCACACAAAGCAGACTGAGCCTTGAACATAGTGACAAAGGTGATTTCTACGACTTCCTGAGAGACCTCCCCACCCTGCGCACATGTAACATTTCCTGAGCTCAGTCACAGGTTTTGAGAGAGATTTCAGCTTTTTTTTCCCCATCAGTCTCTCAGAAGTAGCCTCATTTCACTCTCACAGTCATTTTGCACCAATTCTGCTCTGTTTTCCAGGCTATCAAGTTCTACTCCATCAAGTTCCATTCCAGTCTTCCCTGCTAGAGTTTCCTGACACACTCAATGGGACTAGCAAGGGTTGCCTTTCCTGCACAGTCCATGCGTGATTGAGAGCTGCCCCAATCCCAACAGCGCAGGATGGAGACCTCAAAGGCCTCATTCACCCAGACTCCACACACAACAAGATATTATTGGGAGCAGCTACAGCGATTTTACTACTTAGATATCCCTTCTGACTCTGAGTTCTGAGAGCAATGGGTGCAAAGGGACTCTTCAGCTCTAGCTCTACCTAAGTTTCGGAAAGCAAGGGCAGAGTAGGACACAGCCAGCAGGATCCTTGCTGCATTTAAGACTGCAATTTTATTATATTTATAAAATATTTTTATTAATGAATTCTTTTGCAAGCCACCGTTGGCAGCGGTTTCCATGGATTCTGACATTGGATATGCACAGCACAAAGGAATGCTGAAGAAGCTGGAGGGATCGGGAGCCTGTGTGTGCTACAACTTGCTCTCCTTGAGCAAGGCAGGAGGAATGGGGCACAAACATCTCAGGATGGAGACCCGCAAGAGCAGGTTGCCAAAAGGAGCAGAGTTCGGGTTACTTTTGTGCCCTGCCAGCCCACATCACCTCTCAGGAATGCACCAGGATAGTGGTGCTGGATGGAATACGCATCCCCATCCCCACGGTAGCCTCACCAGCAGTCCCACCATGCCCTCAGCTCTGGGTCACTTCTGCAGTGGGATGCAGGCATCGCCATCCCAGCCCTCAAAGACGTGCAAGAACTACATGGATTCCAAGGCTATAGCTCAGCTTTCGCTCCAGGGGAGGCATTAAACTGAGGATAAGCAGTAAAGACAACAGCACAAAGCACCGAGCGCAAGATGATGGCAGGCCATTATATTTCTTTCACGGCAAACCCGAGTTTACAGTTTGATATAATCTGCAAAAGGGGCTGCTGATTGCTCTAATTTTCGCCCCCAGCATCTCTAAGTGAGTGCTTGTTTTGACAACCACTTTCTGCCTGCGGAGAGAAACAACCTGGGGCCACCATCTCACATCACACCAACTAGGGAAAGGATGCACGAGAGGGGAGCACAGACCAAAATATCTTCAGGAAACTCCTCAGATTTGTCTGGCACCCCTCCCTAAAGAGGTAGGGTTGAGCACACAGAGCAGATCCCGTTTACCTCCCTCCAATGCAAGATTTGGGCCAGGGTTCCCATGTGTCTGGGTCAGGACTGTGCTCCTGCTCTCATCAGGGTTGGGGATCCAGGATATAGGACTGTAGATGGACATGGATCTAGGACTGTAGATGTCCCAGGCTTAAACAAACAATGCACCGCAGGCAGACTTTCTGATGGGAACTAACGGCGATTCTTTAATGAGATTTAAGAATTGCAACACTTGAAATTAAACCATGCTTAGAAATGTGAAAATTGAAAAGTGGTAACTGATGGGATTTACAGACAATTTCCTTCAAAAGTTGAAAGTTGTTATTACACACACTCCAAGTCCTTTCCCATGCTCTTAGAAATATCCCTCTTAACAGCTGACAACAAGAATGTATACACTTAAATTGAAAGATGATCAAGAAAGCTTCTGTTAAGACATTTTTAATGGAAGTAAAGACTCCCAATTATGGACTAGAGTCTGCAATAAATGACAGGACAGTTAATGATATCATGGTGGTGACAACAACTGTAAGACAGGAAACTGAATCCCAACTCAGTGACAAGAAAGTAAGAGCAAAACACACATTTTCCAGTATCTAGTGTAATGCAAGATATAAGATTATTTCAAACCAAAATTAGCACAGTTCAAAGGATTTTAGAGCTCAAAACACATTACAAAAGAGCCAGGTTGCAAGTATATTCCCAGCTAACCTTCACACTGTTGTGCATTTGTTGAATAACAGTAATGATTCTCAGATTTTTTTTTTTTTTTTTTAAGTTCTTGCAAGCCCTGTATTTCAAGTCCATATCTGTAAGGATATTCTTGCTGTAATATAAACGAACTGATCTATCTTTGTGTGTGTGTGTGGACTAGCATTTGCACATGCCCAGCTCACAAGGCATGGGCCTGCAATTTCTTTGCCTTCCCAGATATGTTAATCACTATTTTGTTCCCTCCACCCCTCTGGTTTATCGAAGTCCATAGCAAGGGCTAAGCTGCATACTTAACTAAAAGCTACCCAGTGTCAGCATCTTTATCGATACCATAAGTGGCCAACACAACTCATTGTATATGGCTGCATAACTTCAAAGGACTTCCCTTTACAAGTGCCAAATGGAAGCTGCTGTGCCTATCAAATACAAATCCATCAGTAATGTACTCTGTCCCATGTCAATAATTCAAATGAAATCTTTTCCACATGTGGGAATTATTATTTCTCTTACAGGAGTCCCAGAAGTTTATACTTCTAATATACTTAATACTAAAGGGAAGTATTTGAAAATTTCCTTTAAATGCTCACTGATAGCAAGATCTACCAGGAATTTCATGATCTTACAAACTCACTGAAGGAATTCGCATAGATAGCAAAATGCATAAGGAAACAATTTCTGTTTTGCTTCTACAGATCAAAATAAAAATGGGGAGTATGTGCATCAATTTGGACACAGTATGATAGGAAATAATCAGTCTCAAGATTCCTTCCTTCCCTCTTGTCAACCTTGGCCAAGTCAGGAGCTGCCCATTTCAAGCAGCAGAAACCCTTGATCCTTCTGCCTCTCTTCAGTGCAACAGACCAGGAGCAGCCTGCACCCTGCTCCCACAGCACAGGAAGATGCTGAAATCCTCCCACCGTCTCCATCACGCACTTTTCTTCTAACATTAAAAGTATTTCCAAGAGCAAATCAAGACTTTTGACACAGCAGCACCAGGACAGATGCAGCCCGAGGTGGAAAAGTCAACTCTTTCTCCAGCTCCACAGTCTTAGGCCAGGTGGTAAGGAAGCCCCTCAGCCTGCTCAGGTGCCACAGAACACCCTACAACAGCTTTCCTTTTACACATGTGAATGTGCCAAAACTTTAAAGAAAGAGGTCTCTTCGGAATAGATAAGATAGTGTTTGAAGGCTCTGAAGAAGCAGCAATTTGGAAGTTTATACAGGCTACCATTAACGGCATCATTCTGAAGCACAACTTGATTTACAAACTGATTTTGTCCAGATGCCATCTGGGTCCCTCTAAGAGTGCCTTTGTGGCTATTTGGCTATGAGAAAAGCTCAACGATTCACTCTCCAGACCACACAATAACCTGCCCTGTGCCAGGGCCTCTCCTGGGTACACTCTGCTCATTCATAGGCTCTGATAGGGACGTTCTATCAATATTTTTCCATTTAGCCCAAATTATTACTTCTCTTTTTTTTTTTTTTTTTTTTTTTTTCCAAATTATGAACAGTTTTAAAAGCTTTCTTGTTTTTCCCGGAAGCCTATGGTGCAAACTTAACTCAGCAGTTTATTCTACAATGGATTATAAATGCCATTTAGTGATGTGATGGACAATCCCGACTCCACAGTATAAAGATGATCTCAACGTCTTATTCCTCATTTTACTAATATGCTGGACACAGATCAGCTTTGTAAGAAGGCTGCTGTGTGCATTCTGATTCATAATTGTGAAGTTGTTTTCAAAAATTTAGAATTGCTGTTCACATTCCCAAATGAATCTATACTAGCAGTGCATTTTTTAACATTTATGAAAGCATGTTTATAACTACCATGCAGGGGTTCATGGGTCATATATTACTCCAAAAATCAAGACAAGATCATGTAGGTCACAAATTAAAGACTCCTCTTCCTTAATTGAGACAATATCCTCTGGAAATTATTCCAAGATTCACAGAAATTTCAAGTTCCTTCCGCAATAGGCTTTTTCTTAGCATATACAAATAAAAATAGTCTTGTTGACTGGAAGTGAGAGAAGGCATTGTTTGCTCAACAATTAGCTTTTTGTTCCCCTTCCAAAACAGATCAAAGGAAATGCTTTCAGACTGAGATCTAATGACCAGACATGAGGCATTGTACCTAACATTTGCATTTATTCACCACTTAAGAAGTAAGACGTACAGATGTAACTCCCAATCCTCGTGACCAAATAGCGTTAAAGGCAGATGTCAAGACACACTTTATAGATGCTCAATATAAAAAACTGTTTCCTTTTCAATCCAAGCACCTGACTCCCACCTGGACATTAATACAAGATCCAAACACCTCAGTGAAATGGAAAACAATGAGTGTCCTGAGTTGCCCCATGACCTGTGGACATCCCCAAGGACATGGACTACTCCTCAAGATGCTTCCTCTCTACTCACAAGAGGCTGTGCGATACCTCATGATGTCAGGCTCCCTCCTCCGAAATGCAGAGGGGTTGCTCTGCAGGCAGATTTCAGCAGCTATTAGCCCTGGGATAGAAATCTTGTGCATTTCTGGGCTCTGATCACTTCTGAGGCCACTCTTTATATCGACAGTGTAGACAGCACCAAGCATCAGCCCAGTCAATGAACAGCAACAGGCTCAATGCTCATTATCTCATTGACTCTTCATGGCCAACATTGAAAAATAACCTATTCTAAGTGAGATCTATTACTCGATACAGTCAGCTAGACAGTGTGGTCATTTAGGTCTAATGACATCAGACTTTAGTCCTCATATGGCCATGGTGAGCCCAACAGTGAACTTCTACTTCTCATTAACTGCAGAAATTGCTCTGCAGCTTCAGGCATTACTGTTCATCCTTTTTGCAGGAAACGATGGGACTGTTCAGCCGGAAGAAGGGCCATGGGAAGTCTCAAAGAAATGGAAGACAACAGGATGAATTTACCATGGGGTATGGCACATCAAAGACAGGTCACACTTTTGTACAAAGAAGGAGGAAGAGGATGTTCAACCCCACTCCAGCAAACAGCTAAAATATAATTCTCTAGGCGAAAACCAAAAAATCTCTTGAGCTGTTTTTAATTACAGCATAGTTTTGAAAATCTATACTTTTTGTTTTTCACGGCCTCTAAGAACAGTACAGCCTTTCTGGAAGGCTGTAGACCCAAGATAAACCATACATGAAAATTCTTCTTTTTGGAGCAAAAGTACAAAACATAGTCCTACTTTCTTCTCCCACTGAGCAGCAACCAACCACTCAAATCACTGAAGAATGCAATCTGCAATTTTCCTCTAGATGAAGAATATAGTGATTTTTTTGTACATATGCACCTTACTGTGGCTTTCCATGAGTATAATTAATATCTCTAATATAGCTAACAAAAGAAAATCTTTTTTAGAACACAAGCCAAAAAAAAAAAAAAAAAAAAACGGGATTTAAAGCTTAGCAAGCAGAGAGAGGAACAAAATGCAAAAGCAATTCCAACACTTAATGTCAGCCTACACATACACAACCCATAGATGTGTCTCTTGCTAGGAAATGTATTTATTTGGGTGATTATCTTCACACGATACTTATGCATTCTTCCAGAAGCATTCAGTAGCCACATTATGCACAGCTCAGTGAACCATTTTTATATATATATATATATATATGTATGTGGGTAGCTTTAAAAGATTCCAGAATTATATAAACAAGATGGGGAAATCAGGGCTTCCTGTCTGTGGGGAGAGAGAGAATAGACTTGACTGTGTATAGAGAACTTGGTCTGTCCCAGCTATTGTGTTTTACTTTAGAAGCATTAAAAAAGAGGCTTGCAGATGAAGTTAAAAATATCTTTTTGACTCAGAGGACAGATGTTGAAAGCATCAATGCTGCCTCTTTCCAGCAGATCTCAAAACCAACTTCCCTGTGCTGCTTAGTTACATAGCGAGATGCTGGGAGAAAGCAGTAAAGATAAAAAAGATGCAAAGGCATGTAGGTAGGAAAACAGGTGTAGCAGCAAGTTATTTTAAAAAAATGGTCAGTGATGGGGCTGAAGAGGGAATTTCTATAAGGAATGTAAAGCTGCACAACTCAGCAATCACAGAAGATCCATAAAGAAAAAGTGATGTGTCAGGAATAGCAGCTGCAAGCCCCAGAAGCACTTCTGACTCCTATGCTGCCAAGTGTTGCCTTTCCTGGGACTGGAAGCAGTTTGTGAGACTTAGAGACTATGCAAACGTCTTTTCGGTGCACTTCCAGGGACAGGGATGGACCACGCACCACCATGGCAAACTGGGTTCTGCTTCCTGCTGATAAGGAAGCATTAATCTCCTCCTACAATTTTATATAAAACCTTAATTACGACTGCATGCCTCCACAACAAACACATCACACAGTTTAATTCATGCACAAATATCAGCCCCTACCATTTTTTAATGCTGCTGAGTTTGTAATTAAGAGTCTGCATTATTCTGAAAGCAAAGTAGTAGGGCATGACCGAAGAACACAATCCTATCATTACTTCCTACAGGATTTTCTCAGGTCCAAGTAAAACCGGGAAAATTTACCAGATACAGTAAGGAGATCATCAGCATAGTCCTAGGTTTTATAGAGCTACAGCTGGCAAAGAAAACACTTTGTGAGCCTAAGCCAGTGAAAATAGCCAATAAAACACTTCATTCATAATCCTAGTGAATGTCCTGTTCCAGGTGTTGAGAAATCCATGTGCTTCTCCCCCTCATTTTAGTCATGACATTTTAAGGCGATCTATCGCTCTTCATTTTACACGCATATAGAGGGACAAAAGCTAAACACAACTATCAACCGTGCCTAATCCTTGGTGGCAGATTTTTGGACTGGATAATAAAGACATACAATATAGGATGTGTACCTGTTGACCATTCTGCCAACAGGGTCCTTTCCTTACCCAAAGGAGGACCCGTCCTCAGAATGGGAACCTTGAATAGTGACCTTAAGGTGCTCTAGACTTCCAGGCATGAGTGTTAGAGTTATCTAGTTTTTTTTTGCTAGAAGAACACAGAAGCAAAATTCAGTGGAAATCCCTTTTACGTTTACTTGGCTTCAGATTAATACATCTTACTTTAAATCTGAACATACCAGCTCTACCTACAGCACACAGACTAAAGGCTGCTGCCTCACTAGAATGTTAAGCTACGGTAGAAATCATATTTGGGGTTATTCTCACATTAAACTACATTTATTTTACTTCAGGATAGCAAATGCATTTCTAAGAGTTAACAGATAATATCAATCCTTCAGCAGTAATGACAACCCAAGCTTTATAATAATATGGTTTTCATCAAGCTAGAAAGGAAGCTGGAGTCACTAACAAACTGGTATTTTTTTCCTATCTCTGCTATATACAGTACAGCACTACAACTCTGCAGTAGAAACCAGAGAGAATGGCCTTGGCTTAAAATATGAAAGAACTCACTGATTAGGCAAGAGATTAATTTTCAAATCAGCAACATACGCAGAATAGGCAACTTATTCTATTTCTCCTGAACATCAAACAGTTTTTAAATTACAAAGTTATCATAGTAACTGCTCTTCTGGAAGACCCCAAGACAATAGTGAATACACTCTGCATCACACAAAGGTGAACTAAAATATGATTATTACTCTTCAATAATCAGCCTCAAAGTTCCTACATTTAAGAACGAACTTAAGTAGTGCCATTGGACAGGAGGGAAACGAGATGGATTGCTCTTGGTTAAATACATGTGATTTCATCCTGTCATATTCACAGTATTAAAGATAAGGTGGGTTTGGAATATCCTTATAGACAAAATGTTAAGTCAAAACACTTTGCCATCAGCAATGGCAATGGGGCAGGAAGTGTTCACTGTCAGAATTTAAGACAACAAAAGCCACTAAGCACAGAAAATAGCCCATTTTCAGAACAAAGTAATTCAATACAACAAAATCTGTAGTAAATACCTCTTTTGTGGAATTTGACTTGTCCTTGTATTTTCTCAGCAGAACAACAGACAAGAGTCAGGTGTTTAGGAGTGACAGACTTACCACAGGCTTAATTGCAACAGTCTATTGGAAAGACTGTTTCATTATGTGAAAAACAGTGTTTAAGTACTCTTCGTGCAAAGAAAAATCAATCAATCAATCAATCAAGAAAGTGTACTATGACCAGGGTATGACACCAAATGGTCACATATGTGGTTGGGTATATGGTGAAGTAGACTCTATATTATGAGAATTGCAAAACAGATTCTGTATAGACAGCTGCATTCCTCCAAGTTACTTAAAAGATGTTACATAAAACCCCAGTCAATGGTAGACAGATTGGAAGCAAAGGGGAAACACAAGCCAATTTAATTAAGTTCTTACCCAGGCTACAGTCTCGCCAACTTACCATATGCATAATGGCCAAATTTATTGGCCAAACAGACTGGGGCTCCACTGTCCAAGGAGCAGACTGGGAAAATACCAGCCTGCATCTCAAGGGCCTTCAAATCTAGAAGGTAACACTTAAAGGGTTTAAAAGAGAGAATAATAAGAGAACAGATGTGGTTATATCTAGTCAAACAGGAGAGATGATCACAGATCTCCATCTGCTTAGCCATAATCCATGCTGCTACTCCTACAACACAAAGAAACCAGGAGTGTTGCATTAAATCCTTGGGGGAAGCAACACAAAAGTGACACAAAGTGAAACAAAAATAAAGTCATAACCTTCAGGATGTGCCCACAGACCTGGACAAAAACCCAGACCAAAGCAGAGACTTTACCCTACGCAGTCTGGGAATGAGGTCTGCTGAGCATGAACACCTGGAGCAACATGGGCCTCACTACTGAGGCTGACAGTTTCTCTAAGACCTGAAGCAGGGTTTAACAAACATTTGCACAGCACTTCTCTGGAAAAACCACCATCTCCAACTGGCTTTAGCTTTGCAGTTAGGATCACTGTTTCTGGACAGTGGTAAAACCCAACTCCCTGGGTGCCAAGTACTTGAAATCACCGTCATCTGAAAGCTAAACCAGAAATAAAAAGTCTAATCCTTTGATGAGTAGAAAGCTGTTGTATTGATGACACTGCTTTGTGATACGCTTGGACCACTGAAGTCATTGTTTCACAGGCTTTAACATTACACTTTTCCCCCTCCCACTCCCCTCTTCCTCGTCTTGCCAAACATCATCAATACCTAATCTAGAATCACTGTTCAATAAAGGTTTTAATTCTCTAAGATTGACACCAATAATGGACTTCTGTTGATAGAAACTCCATCCCTGGATGCCATCAGCACAGGCACACTTCCGAGTAGCAGTAAATCTGACCATCTGCATCCCTAGAAATGGAGAGAAGGGACACTCAGTGCTCGTCAGAAATGTGTCGAGCCATGGGCATCCTGCTACAAGGACAATTGAAAAAGCAAAGATCAACATGCTGCCTAAAAATAAGGCAATTTAGAAATGCCACTTCCGTTGTCACAATTGATGTCACTGAAGTGTCACTTGGAGTTAATATTAGCTTAATCAAACCAATTATAGAGTACTTATGGTGTTTAATAGGCTCTTGGATTTGACTTTTGATATGAAAATCTGCATATTTATAATTTTTTCATGAATTTAAAACAGTTCAAAGTTCAGCTCGAAGAGCAAAGAGCCTTCAATGCATTTTAAGGAAAGGAATCTCTGCTGCTTAGCCAGACAACGATGTGCTCTCCTAGCTGCTGGGCCGGGCTTTGAAGCACAACTTAGCACAGTGACTTAGCAAGAAAGGCAGACCTGGTAGTCCCCCCTTTTACATGAGAAGTCTCACGGCCATGCAAAGAGGGTTCCATATGCATGTTGGGGGGTGTTTGCAGCCCCCGATCACCTAGAGATGGAGATAAGGTTTAGCCTAGGGAGAGGATGCTCTGGAGTCAGAGGTACTTCAAGTCTCCCACTCTTCTGCTGCAAAGACAAAGAAAACAGGGCAGAGTTTCCTCCTGTGACATCTATTTTCTCCTTTCTGAAAAGGAAGGCTAATGAAGAGTTTCATGTACACTTAATTGTCATAAGCAGCAGTTTAATCTCCATATGCAGCGCTCATAGTCTAAACACAAAGAAGATATGTAGATCCTTACAGAAATAAAGTGCCGTGGCATAAAATAGGCAGGAGGGAAGGACTGTTATCTTACTTATCCAAACAAGAAAACACATGTTTGGGATAGCGGGCATCTTGAGGAAAGGTCAGAGCAAAGTAACTATAGGGTCAGGAAAGCAGCTTCACACTGCAATAAAGATTATTTTATTTAAATGCAGACTCACAATGCATACAGGTAGCAAGTCATGTTTTCTTTACCTCAGCTCCAATGGCAACTCCCTCCCTCGCCACCTGGCTTTTCAGGCAGCCCAACGGCACAGGGTTTGAAAGGGAGAGGGATACAAAGAGCTACCTGGCACATTTTCCCCCTCCAGCCCTTTCCACATACACCCCACCTCTAAGCCATGCTCTGTCCCATGATGAACATGGGAACCCTCATCCCCTCTTTGACCTGCCCACAGAGTTTAAGACCTGGCCCTCAAGCCTCTCCTCAAGCCCACATGCCCATGGAGAGGAAAAACCACCGTTTCAGAAAGAAGGAAAAAAAAAACCCTCAGCATTTTTAAAGGAATGAATATTTTGAATATTTGCAGCAGTCCTCAGGGAGACAAATGAACACATTGTTCACGGATAACGTGGACAGGGATATACAATAAGGGCATTTATTGCACGGACGTTTATAGGCTACGTATGGTTTATAGCATAATTAATCAGTAGCCATCTCCCCTCCTGTACACAAAAGGTCTCCTGTCTTTCCAGGCATATTCAATAAGCAACTAATTTATATGCTTCTGTAATCTCCGTAATTCTCTCTCACGGTGGAAGATGCTGGGGAGAGCAATCCCAGCTGCTCCCTATCGACTCAAAAGGTATTAAAAGTGCTGCCCTATCCATTGTACTTGTGTTTTCAATTCCTACAGCCTCCAGCACAGATTCAAGTCACTTGCCATGTAATATGCACATATAACAAAAAAAATTTTAAAAAATCAAAGATGGTGGCAAAATACATCAGAGAAATACTGCTCAGCTCTCCCCAAGGTTGCTATACCTTTCTGCATCCAAATCCGACCCTTTTAAGGGAACAAATTTAGAATCACAGTTCAAAAAGAACGGGCCCTTCTTTTGAGACTGGTCAACCAGAAATCAGAGGAAACACACATTTATGGCAATGGAAATGCAATATACTAATTTGAGGAGTTTTTCTACCCACCAGCATTCTCGGCTTCACTATCAACAGAAAACAGAATTTTCTCTGGTGTAGGGCCTCTCTCTGCAATTATAGCACCACATTCACAATTCCTTACTCTGTATTTACAAGCCTGCTTTGTTGTGGTGCAGAGTTTCATCGATTGCAATCAGCGTGGGTGTTTGGAGGGTGAGCTGCGAGATTCCTGCTCCTCCCCCTCATATCAGCACGCTTGAGATTATCATAAACTACTACAGAAAGGATCCTAAAGACAGACTGGTAAAATGCCACACAAGACCATAGAAAACTCATCATAAAGGATAAAGTTTTCTCCTAACAGAAAGTTCAAGGAACACATTCACATGATTTATTGGCTATAGTAGAAAAAAAAAATGCAGCTTATTTGCCATTTTGTAAATCCTATTTTAATGAGACAGAATATACTGAAGTATTCACTGAAACGTGCCTTTAAATTCAGTTAAAGGAGAGCTCACTGGAGTCGGAAAAAGAGAAGACTTATGCATCACATAACAGTGGTATGCATATCCAAAAGAAAAAGAATTCCTCACATTTTGGACATAACCTTTTCTGAAAAATTAAGCAAAAGAAAGAAGAAAAGGAAAGGAATTTTAAAACGTATTCAGATTCTTTTTTAATATATATATATTGCTCTATATCAACATATAATCAACCCTGCTTCACAGGCAATCTTCAAAAAAGGCTAGTGTTTCAGAAAATTAAAATCTCTTTTTTAAGTGGACAAAATTATAATGATGTAATTCCAAGAGAAGTCAAATTATGGCTTGTCATGCACTGCAGCCTCCCAGCATCTATTTTGTTCCGTTCTCATGGCTGCCTCACAAAGCATCTCATTTTATACTAGGGCGTACCTTAAGTTCAGAATGGATCACTATATAAAAAGGAATCCCATAAATGTTGTTCTTTATCTAGAAGGCATTAAATGCTCACATCATGAAGGTATAAAAATCCTACGTTCACTAAAGAACATTAATGAGCAATCATGCCTTCAATTTTTATAATTTTGTATGTATTTTATGTACCAAATGCCTGCACATACAGCTTCCTTCAAATAGCTATGTAAATTTTAATCAGTGCATAATCTGCAATCACACCAACATTTCAGCTCAGTCCTCAGCAACTAATGAGTTAAAGATGATAAATGCCATTAACAAAGGGAAGAAGATCTTTCCTTTGTTTCCTAAAGAATGCGGAACTCAGGCTTAACAGTCAGGGAAGTTGCTTAAGAACACAATTTATTCTCTAATTTTAGTTATTTTGCTACCCTAAGAAAAGTTTCAACCATTTAGAGGACAATAATAATATAAAACTCATACTAAAATTACTGCTTCCAATTACTGATTGCATCTTTGTGTGCATTTCCCCTATGTGATATTAAGGCCACTCAACACATATCGATACAGACTTTCTTCCTTACACTGACTCTTACAAGGGCAAAGGAGAATTTTCTATAAATTGCAATCATACTCATGCATTAAGCATTAAAACACCAAATATTACACATCTGGGCTGCATTTTCTACATAAAATATGCCATAGATAATGTAAATGCGACCAGAATAGGCCACTGACACAAGGTAATCAAGAAGTGTCCAGGGCTTGTTAGCTTTGTATTAACAAATGATGGATAAATTCTAAAACATACAGCTCAATCCTATTGTCTGAAGTTATGCTGATTAATGTTTGGCTCTAGGATAATTCCATCAGCATTAATTGCTCAGAGCCAGGAGAAAAGGAAGCGCTTCGCTTTAACACCAGTTGTAGCATCACACAAGGATTAAGAAAAAGCAGGGCTGAATGACATGAATACACGATATATATTAAAAACAACAACAAAAACCTCCAGAATTTACTAAACAGGTTTTAAGTTAGCAAATTAGCAACATAAAACATTTACTTTAGTACCCAATTAAAAGCAGAAGGTGTTTTATTGTTCTGCAGAATCTGCCAGTTACAAGCATTATTGACCTCTTCTGTAACGAGGGGCAAATGTTCTCCCTTTTTCAGCAAGCAAAACTATCAGCAGTAAAATATAGCAAGTTTTTTCCATGATTTTTTTTTTTTTTTTTTTTTTTTTTTTTTTTTTTTTGGTCTATTTAAAAGGAGTTTTTTTTTTTTTTTTAAGACTAGGCATAATTACTTAATCTGTATATATCTTTTTAAATGTGTGCATTTTTCTTTAAAGTCTAATGGATGCTAGGATAATGCTGAAATTCTATCAGAAAGAGATAAGAGTAATAATCAATACACTAAAAAGAGACAATTATCTGCCCAGAGGCAAAATAAAAGCCAAACCGCATATTTTATCCTACACCTTTACATAAACATTTTTAAGCTCTACGTACAGTTTACTTACAGCGACCAAAATAATCAACAGACAAATAGAGAGGGAAAGCTCGTTTATAAATATTCATGTTTTAAAGATATGCCTGGTCATCGAAATTAATATGGCCCTTCATTCCTAAAAATTAACACAGTCCAGGAACGACCACGGTACCATTTTAAAGGAAGCGCCTGGTGCACAATCGCAAGGAAAGCATCTCAGAACACAACAAGAGCTCAACATCAGAAGCATTTTTAAGCATATAATAAGTCAAATTTTAATTGAAATTTGCAAATCATTTTGGGGAAAGAGTGGCCCATCCACCCCCAAGACTGCCTTCTAAAATTACATGAACTGCCTTACAGAACTCTTCTAGGTGGCAGCGGGGAACACAGTTCGCATCCCTGTTTTTTCTATCTCTCTGATGCATCTTTATGCTTCTGAAAACACAGATGCAATTCAGCTTTCGGCTGCATTACTGCCGGAAACACAACAGAAATTAGCCTTGCCTATATCGCGCAGCATCGCTCATAGCCAGAGACTAATGCACACATAGAAATAGGAGAAAAAAGGCAGAGGTAACTGTTCCACCCGTACCCTTTAAATGGGTTGTATTATTTCTCTACACATTTCTAAACTTTTAACCGTAATACTCATGTGGTGTTGGACACTGAGCAAGATTCAGAGCCGAGAGCAGGATTTTTCCCCTCTGCATCCATGACAAGCTAGCTTACAGTATACCTATGCACTTAATTGCATGCAGCTAGGCTATACTGTAACACAAGCGCATACAAGGACAGACGTTCACGTCTCCTATTTGCTTGAAGGCAACGCTAAACCTGCCTAATACACGCGTTAACGTCCCAATACAGAACCACTAATGAAGATTTTTCCTATATGACTGCTAATATCACTATTAGCATGTTAGAAAATTTAAAATCTATCAGCATTTCAGAAGAGCAATCTGCAATAAAACGAAGCTACAGTGAAGCACAGAACGTATTTTAAGCCCTCCTGGCACACCCCACCCTCGCCAAGTTAAACGCAGCGCGCTACAGAAAGAGCGCGTGGCCGCAGCTATTCGGAGCCAGCACCATGAAGATACTCAATTAAAACCTGAAAAGCACCACCTCAAAAAAGGGGACGTGGCAATCACATTTTCCACGGGCGGGCAGACCGCACGCCAAGCGCCGCACGCTCCCGCGAGCTGCAACCTTCCTCACTCAGAAGCAAATAAATGAAGAAACGCCAAAATCCGCGGCTGCGAGCCGGAGCAAGCGCTTACCTTCTATTTATTCCTGCAAGGAAAGGAGAGGCCAACAAAAGGACCACCTCGACGGCAGCTGCCTCTGCAAAGAGCGCAGGGTGGCTCGTTCATTCCCCGCCGGCACTCGCGGGGTCTCCGGTGCCCCTTTTCCAGGCACGACAACGTGCGGACACCCCCGGCGCACCGCGGCAGTAGCCAGGAGACAGAGGTGCTTAAATGAGAAAACCGCTGCCAGAGGAAATAAACGGGAACCACAGCGACCCCCTCGACCCCGGCAGCTATCAAATCCGGGAAGATATAGCGCACATCTGTTTTACGAGGCCCCCCGGGAGCGCCAACTCCAGCTACTTACCCTGTCTGCATTATTAATAGATGTTAATGGCTCCATTATAGCGAAGAGGAGCCTCTTCCTCTTTAGAATATGGAAATTCCAAGTTAAAAAATAAATAAAGCAACACAACAAAAAGGAGATGAGGCAGCAGACAGCTCCTTCGAACTGCAGAACTGCCTCCTCCTCCTCCTCCCTGCCTTCCTCACCAGCCTCGATATACTGATTTGGTAGCCAAAAATCGATTCAAGACAATAAACAACTGCAATAAAGCAAAAGGGCAGACAAAGACTTCCTGACATAAGGCAATTCCTGAATGTACGATTTGCTTTTTAATGAGGTTCCGAGAAATTCCGGTTAGAACCCTATATATAAAAAACACAAGCAACGTACAGTAAGGAACAGAATTAGCCCACAGCATTGACGGGGCGCTAGCATTACGCTTCTTGCTTATGCAACTGCAAGGATTCATTTCTTCAGCCAAAGTTATCTGTCACCTCATAAAGTATCATTCAGGCTGACTCGATGACAAAGTATCCTATGTCAAGGCTTTGATTTAGCTGATGAATAAAAGAACGTGATCCTAACGTATCCCTAGGCTGTGTTTCTGCTAACGCATGGATTTCCTCGGGGTCCATTCACCCTTAAGGTAGGTGCACTGCAGTCATCCACCAAAGTGCCAGGAGCCCCCTCCACAAAAAGATATCGACCTATTTTAATCTGATCCATGTGTAAACGCTACGGAACTACCCCTGGGAATAACGTGAACTGGAGATATGTTTTTAACCCTTTGATAGGGTTAGGGAGGAGGAACAGCTCACATTAATACTAAGCATATTCTAGAAGAAGGTTCAAGAGTACAGTTTAACATCTGTGTTTAGCAGTCCAGTTACAAGTCATGTGAAGTGTTTCAGTTGCTCAAAGACACATTCATATCCCTCTTTGCAGCTCAGCCCTGCAATCAGTACAAACTTGTGGTTAATTCCGGCCAGCAGCTTTCAGGACCATTTTATTTTATTTTTAAACTGCATGCTTATTTTATTTTTCAGCTGCATGCTGAAATAGGACACCTCACCCAGGCAGCTTTCACATGGAAAAGGAAAAGATACACCATTTTTAAAATCAAATTTAAAACAGCCAAAGGTCTGAAACACAGGGGGAATAAAAAAAACCTGCTATATTTCAAGATAATGCACAGAATTAACTGCACGAGGAGATTTTTTGCACACATGGGGTAGGTAGGGGAACAAGAAGGTGGCAGGCAGCCCCTTCCCGCGCTGCAGCCGCTCGCTGCCGGTGCGCAGGGAACGTGCCGGTGATTCCCGCAAGGCAAAGGCAGCCCCTGGGCTCGGCAGCACCGCCGGCACCGCGGCCGGCGCCGATGGGATCATCTTCATTGCGCGCCCGCTCCCTAATTATTTACCCAGATCGAGCCTGACTGCTGGAAAATTAGCTCTCTACAGGCGGTAACGGAGCTGAAAGGTTCTTTTTTACCCAAGAAATGATGGGCCGGCCTCTCGCAGCACACGAGCCAGTGCACGGTTGTAAGGAAATGGCATAAGATGCAAATTTACGAGTGGAGGTCGCCTCTTCCCAGAGAAAGAGGAAATAAAAAATTTTGAAGACATGAAAACAGACATCTATTTACACTAACATATACAAAACTGTCCAGATTCCTGGGCTTAAAATTTAATTAAAATCAGAAGAAAGATGACATGTTTAGGTCATATTCTCTTTTCACTATGTCACATGCTCCGTCCAGCTTGTTTTGTCCCCATAAATTAATTCACACTTTTCACTTAGACAAATATTTTTACTTCTTACCAGTTACTGCAGGGATATTACATGCTAGTTCTGATATCTAAGGTAAGGAGGGAGGAGAAAAAAAAAAAGGAGAAAAAAAAAAAAAGGCTAGCCACCAAACCAGTGTTTTAAGTCTTAAATTGGTTTAAGTGGGGAACAAGAGGGAAGCATAAAAAGTATATTTTTAAGCTCAATATACTCCTATAGCCTATAACAATCTAAAAGCAACAGTGAGTACATTTTAATTTTCTACTTAATTTTAAAGAAAGTGAATAAAATTGCCACACCAACACAGGCACTCTTAAATGAACAGCTCTTAAATTATTTTCCAATTAGCAGACTGTCACTATGAGTCAGTTCGTTGTACTGCACACATATATAGAGGCGCATATACTTTTAATATATTTTAATACACACACAGGTCCAATTCTGGTCATGTATAAGTCAGTACAAATTTTAGTGCTAAGCAGCACAAACTTACCATTTGGGCCATTCGGAGCATTAAACACACAAGGTATTATATTAAAAACAATGCAGGGATATAAATCAGATATGCTGAATTGGATACCGATGAGCTTTGAGATTTAATATTAAAGAAAAAAAGAGGAAAAAAAGTAAGAGAAAAACCACCACAGATGGATTCCTGGCTGCATCTCCTTGCTTGCTGCAACTGCAGCTGGTTCAGCACCTTGGGTCTTGCTGAAGCCTTGAAGCGCGCGGCCGCTCGGACCGCGGGTGCCGCTGCTCCGGGCACGGAGCGTGGGCGCTGTGACCCACCTGACTGCAGAACAAAGAGCGTTTTCCCGGCGGGCGGGCAAACGATGCTCCTTATGCTCCTTCTGCAGGGATGCTGGAGCCCCACCCTTCGGTGCTCACAAACACCTTCTTCCCGCATCTCCCTGCCTCCCACTTGCACAGCCAGCCATGTTCTTGGGAACGGTAAAAATATTAGCAATTCTCACCTATATTTGTACTCTACCTTTTTTTTTTATTATTTTAAAAATTCCCTGTGTGTTTTTTCATCAGGAACTGAAAGGGGATGTATATGTAGCTGCGTTCCCTGCAGTTCTGCATTAGGGACTTTTCCGAGGTGGGAACATCGGTGCCCTGCACCAGCATGCAGAGCCAGGGGAGGTGAGGCAAGGAGCCCCACTCGTGCATGTGGATGCTACTCTATCGGGAAGCTAAGAGGAAAAGGCACAGCCTCTGGAAGCCAGTTTGGGAACAGGCCCATCGTGGATCATCCTCCAGGATGGAGGGAAAAGAAAAATGCTCCAAGATAAACGGAGAAACAAGACGGAAAGTCCAGGGTCTGGTTTATTTTTTCACGGCAGTAACTTCCCTTTCACCCAGCTCCCCCAGGAGGACCCAGGCTCGTGCAGTGGGGCTAGATACACTTGTGGCAGCATCAGTTCCCCAAGCTGACTTGGAAAGTCACGTACTCCCCATCTCATCCCCTTTCCAACACTGCAATGCGCTCCCGATCAAAGACTCTGTGCCCCCTCCTGAAACGGAGATAAAGCTGTAGGACACCTAGAAGCATGCTGTATTTTTGGCAGATTTATATAAACCAGGTGCACTCCTGATGATCTATTTATAACAAAGCAACACACAGAGAACGTGAGAACTGATACCTGCAGAAACCAAACCACCTCCCTCCTGCTGCCAGTCAGTTTTCTGTTCCCAAAAGTCTGAAATATGGCAAACATTACACTCCTACCACCACCCCCAAGACCTTTTTTCACAAGCAACAACTTGGTCATGGTCTTTGCTGCTCTGTGCCAGCAGGATAGCTGCAGGCAGCTTGACGGCCTAGGGTAGAAAGCCTTTCTTCCAGATTTAAGTTACACTTTGACCTAACAGAAGCCCTAAGGATGGCACTTCCAATTCCCCCCATTTTCCAGACTGGGCAGGGTTAAAGAGACCACTTGACTTGGTCTGGATTTCTTTTGCAAGCAGGAGATACAGTCAGAGTCTTTTCCATTTCCCTGACAAAGCACATCTGCCTAACATGCCTTCCAACCCCTAACCCAGTGAGGCAAAATGATTTAAGAACCAGTTTCACCATGAGCTTAGGAAAAGTTTGGGTTTTTTTTTAATCAAAAACCTTTTTTTTCTAGCCATTATTTGATATGCTTGATCATTATTCAATACTTTCAGTCACAGTGCGACAGCCACATGCCAATCTCCAAGGCACATTGTGGTGCTCTTGGGCTACAGAGAGATGCTGTGTCATACAGGATGAAAACAACTGCTCCTTTGGTGTGCCGGAACCACAGATAACACCCCTTTAAGTTTTAGTTACACATATGTGAAATATATTTATATATATTTACAGTTAAACTTCTTGTCTACCCAAAAATAGCATATATATACACACACACGTAAATATACTTGTATGTATCTGTCAATAGATATATGCCTCCTCCAGTAATATAACATTATATTACTGACCAGCAATTGCTCTGGCTATCATTTGAACTAGGTTATCATTTTGAACTAGGCCATAAATGCAGCACATGCAAGATACCTGCTGAAGCTTTCTACTGTCACTTCCCTTTCCAGGCACGTGTTCTCCGAGATGCCTGCTCCTACGGAGCCTGACCTTGCCTCCGTGCCTCTTCTGGGAAGCACCCAAGGTGGGAGCTCTTGCACCATCTGTTATTAGCAGCACCGCTGCAATGGGATGCTGCCAATCGAAGCGACAGCACCGAGATCTGCAGCAGACACAGCTAGAGAAGAGCAAGGTGAGCAATGAAAGGAAATGAGCAAGACTGGGATGTCAACTGAGAAACACACAGGCAGCAGATTGCACAACACATTACTGCTTGGTAGGGGCTGACAGTGAATAGCAAAGGCCTCAACACGTTGCACAAAAGAGCAGATCAGTGACTTCCTATGGCACTTAGGTGCAGTTAACGAAAACACATCTGCAGGAAGACCAGGCGGTCTCCAGAGCACCAGCGTTGCATCAACGTACGCAAGAAGATAAAAAAGAAAATGAAAGAGGGGTACAGAACAGCACAGTCCCCAGACTGAATAAGCATGCGAGTGCTCAATACTTCTGACAGATATTAATGCTGAGCTTGTGCAGGTACTTATCCACTGCAGCATTCCCTCCACCCAGCCACTGCATGTGCTGAAACCAAGGCAAAGACCAGCAGGCTCTAACGGAGCAGCATCAAGCCCCCTCTTCAACCCCCTCCTGCAGCTGTGTGCTCAAGGCACACTTAATTAAGCTCCTGGGGTCATGCAAAGCCCAACTCCCAGTGCAAGGGTGAAGGTGCTGCTTTAGGTCTTTGACAGTTGCTCCCTCCCCACCTTCTTCCCTTCCTTTGAAATCCCTTTCCTACTTAAAAACGCCTGCCAGCCCTGCAAGCCGTTTCCCAACCATGCCCAATCCTCCTGCCACTCTGTCAGGAGCACCAGGCTGTCTTTTGCAGTCTGCAGCGACGACAGATGACGGCCTCCGTAATCCAGCAAGTGATGCTGTCCAGGGGCTGCAGCCAGACCCACACGGCGCCTCCCCACCAGGCACATCGTGCAGGGGAGAGGGCACCAGGCAGAGCTGCAAGCGCCAGCAGCTCCCCGCTTGTTTGCTCCAAGCAGTGCCAGCTAAGCCCCCTTTGCTGCCTATGAGGCACAGGGTGCCTCTCAACCACTTCTCTGGATGCTAGACAGCGCCTTCATTTAAAATGGAGAAAGAGGTAAAAAACAAAAAATAATTTAAAAAATAATTTCCACCCCAAAAGGAGGTGTTTATTGCGTGTAGCACCTAGTACAAGCTATTTCAGCAGGCTTGAACACCAACAGCCACCTGGTTAGTGCATTCAGATGCTCACAAGACCTGTCTTGTTCCAGCAGAGTGCCCCTGTTTTGGAAGGGGCCTGTGACCCACAGGGTTTTGAGGAGAGGAGATCTGAACCACTCTTCCCATTGCCCCCACTAAAGAAGCATCTGCAAAGCAGAGTCAGGCAGGACTACACAGCACTCTGTTCCCAAAGGATCACGGAGTTCCAGGTATGAAACCCAACAGCAAAGCCTACAAGAACCTGACAAACAGCTTCCACCACCTTTGCCCAATTCTTCACTGGAAAAACAACGTTGGATGGAAGCTGAATTGGACTTTGCAATCACTCAATAGCATATTTAAGGGACCACAACCAGGACCTGCCACCAATACTGCATGCTAAGCCTCTTTACAGTGGCTTGCAGTAAAGGGAAGGGTCTTCCTTTAATAGGACTTGCCCATATGCCAAGGTGAGGACATCCTCTCCGCTGTTCCTTGGCCAAAGTGGCCAAGGATGACAGTTTACCATGAACAGGTAAACTCTGACTCTAGCAATGAAGGAAACACCAAGTTCATGCTAATATTGCCAAAACAGCGCAAGGAAGAAGTCAAATTTACTAAGTCATGAGAAGCCTTCTCCAAATGAGGAAAGAAAACAGGTTCTCCCCTTTACCTTCCTTCTCCACTGCTTTTCTCCTATGCTTAGGAAAGGGTTAAATCCTGAACTTACATGAAAGTTAACAGCATATTGCCAAATTATAATGGGCCACACTCCCTACTGAGGTTGCACAGTACAACTCCATAAGAAAACTGCTGCTTTATATCACTTAAATAGATCACCACTTATTTTTTTATTTTGAAACTGTCTAGTTAAAGAGCACAAATATCACACGCAAATAAGATCACGTCCCTCACTTGAAATAAAACAAGAAAAACTTCCCCCCCACCCCGATCTTTTGTTTTGTTAGAAAAGCCAGATTACTTCTTCAAAAAACACCCTCATTTTAATTCATTTATACACAAGACAAGCAATTGCAAGAGAACAGACTCCCAACTATTCTCCACACAGTACGACAGCAGGAAGAAGCTGTTTGGGCAAACAAAACAGAATTCATTATTTACCTTGGGGCAGGACCCAGACTCCTTCACCAGGTTAAGGGCCCTATTGTGTTAATCTTTACATTAGCCCAATGTAACACGCACCATATTTGAACAAAATAATGCAAATCCCTCTTTTTAAGTAGCCTTGGAGGGGGTAACAACCCCCTCCTCTCTAATGCACATTGCAGTATAATCTGCCACCTTCTATAAGCACTGCCATTTGTCTTTTCTATAGATGCACTGCAGAAATATTTCCATATAAGCTCTATTATAATAAAAACGACAGTGTGACAAACAGCTCTGCAAATAGGTCTGCTACTCAGACAAAGCACAGATGAAACACTGATTTTTCAGAAATACTCTGTATAATTCACAAGTGTTACCAGTTGATTTGAAATTCAGTAAGTTTAGGTGGTCACTCCATCTTTTCCATCACTGTATTTAACTCCTTGAACAAGAGAGCATGTGCTGTGCTCCTGCAATGGTTCCCTCAATCTCTTCCTTCTCCTCCCCTCCAATTTACACTGATTACAGGTTTCAAAAAGTCCTAGAGATTCATTTTTAAGTTCTATTTAAAATGCTGATTTTTTACTTGTTTCCTTTTCATCTATATCAATACTATGCAGATGATAAATATGTACTGTTTACCATTTACACTTTTTCTTCTTAGTATTAAATATCTAGATAAGCTTAAGAAAAAAAATAATTCCTGGATAGCACTTAACATTTCCCTCTTTAGCTTATTCACCATTTTAACTATCTATAATACAATACATAAGCTTGTCTTTATTAAAGCAGACATCCATTAAAACAGTCCAATATTAATCATAGCAAAAAAACCTCATCTCAAATATTCACTGCTCATTTTAGAGGTTGCCTAGTGTCATGACAATACTTCAGCAGAAGACACTATTTTGCAAAGAATAATGCAGAGTGTTAAGACTTCTGCGCATCAGTTTCCTATTCAGCCTTCCCCGAGCAGCGACGAGATGCCACCATTTTCTTTTCGACACATGCAAATTAAATTCTATTAGTCTCTGCAGAAAGTGTAAGCCACGCAGAATTCCGCATTTCGGTGGCAATACTGTCATCTAGCACTCATTTGCAATTTAACACTTCATTTTTAAATTCCTCAATTCTTTTGAAAGAATTAAGCATTTAATAGTCTAGCAAACCAGCACAAATATTAGTTTTATTATTTTAGATGCCTCATATTCATACGCATTCTCTTCTCCTCCCCCCATATTCATTATTGCAACAGATTCCTGCACAACATAATCTCCAGTACATTCAGGCTTGACAGAGTCTTGCACAAGCTATACATTTCGTATTAAAATGTTTCAAGCTTGGCAAAGAGAATAGCTACTTGCACGTATTTGGTATCATTAGACTTGATTTTGCATGCTAGAGCACTAAAAAAAAAAAATACCTGCAAGCTGCTGTTATCTGATTTGTGAAATATGACAACTTCCATAATGATCATGTACCATATTCAGCATTTAAACAAACCACAATTATATTTTTCCACTGGAAGCATTTAAAAATGCTCTATCTTATTAAGCTAGCGGTTTACACAATGCCTATGTTCAGCTTAGATAGCGCAGTAGGTTTTTGGTGATTATCTAGTAATTCTGCCCACTTAGTAATACAGGAGACTCAAAACGCAGCTTAGGAACAGCAAGATTTGTATTTTCCAGCTGCCACAGAAACTCTCAGGAAGTTAATTCATTAGGCTTGGAAGGAAAAAGAAACCTTAATAACCAGGGAAAGCAGCTTCTGAACTGCTCACAGGGCTTCTCCTTTGCTAACAGCTTCAGCAATGATTTCAGATGGAAATTATTTGATAAACCAAACTCCAGCACGCGGCACGGGGCGCGACGCGCGGTGAGAGCCGCGGCTCCCAAGCCCTGTGCAAAGCCCCGGCACGTTGCGGGGGCCGCGCCGAGATCCATCCATTAACTTTGTTTTTGTGCCTTTCTAAAGGTCAGGCGGGATGCGGCGCTGGCTGCCAGGCGAGCGCTCGGATTCCGATGGTTTTCCGAAACAAAAGACTCCCGGTTCCCACCGCATTGTGCCCCACCCATCAGATGAGGATTGTCGCTCCAGCGCACGGACCATCCCGCAGCCCATCCCCAGCATGGGCAGAGCCTGAAAATACCCTCTCCTCCATCCTCCTCCTCCACCGCACCAATTATCTTTCTGCAGGTCATATGCAAAGGGGAAAAAAAAAAGGGAAAAAGCCAAGGAGGAAACAATGAAGAGAACGGTACTGACCTTTTTCTGTGATAAGGTTTCCCCACCTCTCCCTTCCTTGCCGATTCCCAAACTAGGGAAAAATTCCATATAAAAAAAGAAATATCCTACTGCAAGGAGCCTCTTTCCCCTCCCTGCAAGCCTATACTGCTTAATTACTTTTCTTAACGATACTGAAGACAGGGATGTTTCCCCACCACCTCTTCAAAGAGCAGCCTGCATCAAACTCATCCTGTCTGTCAACAAGGTGGGCAGAACAGTTAAAGTAAGATGAAGAAAGGTTATTGCTTTCTCTCCCCACACCCTGCATTATACACTGCGTGTCAGTGACTATATGTGAAGAAAATTTGTTGGAGAACTTTACACTTATTTCTGACCCCCAAGTTAGAGAAGGCGCAATAAGCGCAGGGATTTAACCACTGAATTCCTAACAAAGGTATATACCAAGAGTTCACATCACACTGACCTAATCATTATTTGTAGGAATGATTTTAGGTGGTCTTAATATTAAATACCAAATACATACTATGAAATAAATACTGCAGAGGCACCATTGAGGTATAGAATAAATAAATTATTCTGAAAACAGAAAATGGTGGTAGTATCAGGGTCTCCTTCTAGGAGTTTATAGGCACTCAATTGAAATAAAGAGACATGTGAAATCCTCAGCTTTCTCTTCAAAAAGAGAGGCTTAACAGTAGCCAACATAATGTTAATGCAAGTCAGAACTGGACACCATTTAGTTGAGGTATAGAGGGAAAGTTATCAGATAGGACCTTGTTTTCTTCAAAAGGCCTAATTTCAATTCTAGAAATGGGCATCGCCCCCATCCCCGATGCCCATTTCTAGAATTGATCAAAAATGTAATTTTCTTTCCCCATCCACAGCTTCTCTTAAGATTTACTTGGTTTTTCCAGGTAGCAGCGATACATCTACATAGCATGAAGAGAAACACGGACTTACACTGAAGCCAAGACAGACCTATTAAGAACGGTTACTCCTTACACTAAGGGTATTTAGCAGAATCCTCTTGATCATTACCTAACCCATGTGGCAGGGTGGCCAACTCTCCCCTTCTGAATAGCAAGTTAATAGGCAGACGTTTCACACCAATAAAATAGCTTAGAGTATTCTGATTAGATAAAAAGATGCTATTTCACAGGAAAGCCAAGTCACATATTATCATACTTCAGTTTTGTGGTTTTCATCTATTCATTGAGAGCTTAGCAGTATTAATGAAGTCCTTCGGGTACTTACCTTCAGATATTTCCATGAAGCAAGAAAGGCCATACTGTTGCCACAAATTCAGAGAAATACAACTCATTTGTTCACAACAGCAAAGGCGAAGATGGGAAATACGGATAAACTCTTGGCTGGTTATGTATTTTTGGTATGAGAGACAGAGCCATTGACACCAGCAGAGGCAGAGACTTTCTGATGGCACCCATGGTGCCTCTCAACCAAAAAACATCTGCAATATGCTACTCACCAGCGTGCCGCACACACCCCATCTAGCGCGAGGAGGCGGGGGAAGGAGTCAAAAAAGGAGGGCCCCCTGCAAGCCACACACACAAGATGCTGGCGGGGCCACCTCTCATACTTACACGTTACATTGAGCCGCTCGCTGGAAGCCGCAGTGGTGTCCACCACGCCGGAGACCTGCAAGAGCCAGGTATTTCAGATGTTATTTGTTGGCTTGGTGAGCACCAAGAGTCCCCCTTTTCCCCATGGCTTTGCCAATGACACATTTATTTTAAGTAGGTAAGATGCAGTTACTAGGCGGGAGAAGCGTTCTAGGTATTTTAACCTCTTGAAGCAATAGCTTCAGTGGAGGAACGTTCGAGAAGCACCTAAGAGCGTATGCCCATAAGGAGCCATTTCCCTCCTGATAAGCCCCAGAAAACCAAGAAAGCTTTTAAATCCACGTATTTCACGCCTTCAAGAGATAACAATTGTGCTTGGGTAGGACAAATGGCGGGACAGGCAAGATGACACTAGAAATGAAGGTCTCTCCAAGCACTCTTTGTCACTCTGCCCCTTCTCAGCCCATTCTGCGCTACTTGTCCACCTTGCTAGAAAGTAGGAGGCTCCATCCTGCCGCACAAAGTATTTGAGCGTCTTTTACAAAGAGAGAGAGGGTCTGTTAAAAAGAAGGCTCAACAAATATCGCCATTTTTAGCTTCTTCGAGGCTGCGGCAACTCGGATGCTGCAAAGCCACCTCAGGAGAAGCAGCCGGGCAAAAAATCTTTCCTCGGGGCTGCCTGTTAAGCACGAATGACTGCGCAGAGCTGCAGCCACAGTCCGGTACGACGAGCACACGAGGAAAGCTGAGCTCTCCCTGCAATTCCCCCGCATTACAGACACCCAGCACAGGAGCCCTCCGTATTATCTCCTCCCGAGTTAAAATGAGATTTGCTGCATCAGTGTCAAAACCTCATTGCTCATTCCGCCGGTGCGGTCGCCAGCGAGAGGTGGGTGCTCCGGGGCACCGCTCCAGACCAGGCAGCGCCCCTACGACTGGGTGCTTCTGGAACCTTCCCGGGCACATAAGCACATAAGCAGACCCCAGGCACAGCCAGAACACCCCAACTCCTGCAGCGGGGTGTCCCTGCAGAGAAGCCTTTGCGCAAAGCAGATTGACAGCCTGGCCCTTTCCCTAGCAGCTTTTGGGACAAAAAAAAAA